>NW_027590932.1:0-142046 GCF_964213995.1 Mustelus asterias
GGAGTGTCAGCCACTGCAATTGTCCAACCGGTTTGAAGATCTTCCAGTTGGTTTGGATAAGTGTGGGGAATGAAGGATGGTGAGCTGACTGACCATGGTGCAGTGGTACAGGAAACCATTCAATTGTGGTGTGCACATAAGAAGGTAGTCGTAGTAGGGGACAGTATGTTGAGGGGTATTGACAACGTTCTCTGTCGCAAGTGCTCAGAGTCCAGACGGCATTGTTGACTGGTCCGTGCCAGCGTTCGGGGCGCTTCTCCGTTAGAGAGGAGCTTTCATTTGTGGGGGGAGTCTTCTTTCCCAATCTTCTGGCGCAGAAGACCAACAATAGATGAACAAACAAAAAAATATGGAGAATTTAAACTGTGAGGATAATCTAGCAATAAATATAAAAACAGACAGCAAGAGCTTCTTTAAATATAGAAAAAGGAATAGAGAGAGGCCAGAGGGAACATCTGCCTCTTAGAGAATGAGAATGAGGAAATAATAACTGGGAACCACAAAATGGCGGAGAGGGTAAACAAATACTTTGGATATGTCTTCACAGTGGAACAGACGAATAACTTCCAAAAATCCAAAATAATCAAGGGGCAAATGGGGAGTGGGGCGTGGCGGGGGGAGGGGAGGCGGAATGAATACAACAGCATCACGAGAGAAGGAGTACTAGGAAAACGAATGGGGCGAAACGCCAATTAGTCCCCTGGACCTGATGGTTTGCATTCCCGGGTATTAAAGAAAATAGCTACATAGATAGTGGATGTGCCGGGACTAATCTTCCAAGAATCCTTAAATTCTGGAAAAGTCCTGGAGGATTGGAAAACTGCCAAAAAGGGAGGGTAACTATGGACCAGTTAGCTTAAGTTTTGTCATTGGGAAAATGTTACAGTCCATTCTAAAGGATGTGATAGCAGAGCATTTAGAAATGCATCATGTAATCAGGCCGATTCAGCACGGCTCCAAGAATGGAAAATCATGCCTAACAAATTCATTGGGATTCTTTGGAGTGGTAATGAGCCGGATAGATAAAGGGGAACCAGTAATTGTAATATATGTGGATTTCCAAACTGCATTCAATAAGGTACCGCACAAAAGGTTACTTAATAAGACAAGAGCTCATGGAAAGAATAGAAAATTGGTTTAGCTGATAGAAGACAGAGAGTTGGGATAAGAGGGGTATTTTCAGGAAGGCAAACTGTTACTAGTGGAGTTCCACAGGGATGAGTGTTGGGGACAGCAACCACATACAGTATATATTAATGACTTGGATAAGGCAAGTGAATGTTCTGTTGCCAATTTTGCAGAGCGTACAAAAATAGGTGGAGGGCAAGTGGTGAGGATGACACAAAGAGCCCAATTTTACCATCGATTTGAGCCCGTTCTCGGGAGCGAAAATTTGGTAACGTCGGGCGTGAGGTGAGTAGCACGATCCGTGACTGCCTGCGCGCCGGTTCCCCTTTTATCAAGGCTTGAAAATGGCCATGATTGGAACCTTGCCCGAAACGGTGACGACAGAAAATTTGAATACATTTCAATTGACTTAATGGGCTGCACGCCCAACTTTAACGGCATTTCCCCTTTAGAGTGACGTTCACCAATCCGAAACAGACATGCTCCATATAAGTCCGATTCAGGCTCCATCAATGAGGATTAGTGAGACTTATTAGTAAGACTCTGCTGCTTATGGGGGTCCTTTTGTTGCAGCCATTTTGTTCTCGGATTGTGGGGACGGCTCTGTGAGTGTGGGTGTGTGTGTGGGGGGGGCGGGGGCGGCATGGCTCAGCAGGGTGTCCGATGTCTGATTTGCAGTGCGGAACCCAGTCTCAGCACTGACCTCGGGTCTTGTGGATGCTGCTGGGCCCTAGTGCGCTCAACAATCTGCCAGCTGAAGGATGTGCACAAAGCCCTTGTAAATTGCACTGCTGCAGCCTCTCAACTGTTCACGGAGCTTTGATTCTGGGGAGTATGTGGGTGGGGGAATGGGGTGTCTGTGATTCTGGGGAGTATGTGGGTGGGGGAATGGGGGGTCTGTGATTCTGGGGAGTGTGTGGCTGGGGGAATGGGGGATCTGAGATTCTGGGGAGTATGTGGGTAGGGGAATGGGAGGTTTGTGATTCTGGGGAACATGTAGGTGGGGGAACGGGGGTGCCTGAGATTCTGGGGAGATTGTGGGTGGGGGCATAGGAGGTCTGTGATTATGTGGAGCATGTGGGTGGGGAAATGGGGTGGGTCTGTGATTCTGGGAGTATGCGGGTGGCGGAATGGGGGGTCTGTGATTTTGGGGAGCGTGTGGGTGGATGAATGAGTGGTCTGTGATTCTGGGGAGAATGTGGGTGGGAGAATGGGGGGGGGGGTCTGTGATTCTGAGGACTACGTGGGTGGGGGAATGGGCAGTATGGATATTGACTGTTGCTGGGCGAGGGACAAGCAGCGTTCCTTAACCTCGACGTATGTTCCTCTCCATCTCCAACCACACCGCCACCTCCCCCGCTCCACTCCCTCCCCCCCACCCCCCCGGCCATCCCTCCCCCACCCCCCCCCCCCGCCTCCCCAGAGTGACAAGATGGCTTGTCAAGCTATTCAATAATTCAAGCTATGAGAAGGACTCAAAGGGGCTGCACGGAGATATAGACAAAATAACAGAATGGGGGACAAGCTGGCAGATGGAGGAATAAATTAAACCATTTATTTTGTGATTATTTGATTGGATTTATTATTGTCACATGTATTAGTGTAACCCCCTGCTGACCACTATATGGGGCTACTATTTAAATGTTCAATCAACAGGATCCCGAATTCCTAGCGGTTGATGTTGATTTGGCTAATTCCCTGTTTACCCATAAATGTCAGTACCGTAATCGGGATATCAAAAATAAATTTAATAACACATATAGTTAACATACATAAAACAGTGAGCTCTGATCTATATTCGTTGGGGGCCCTCCGTTGGTGCACTATAGGGAAACTCATCCTCCGTATCACATTCGTAGATACTGATCCAGTTGGACTGTATAGTCCCCACCAGTTACTCACGACACCCACACACAGTCCAGGAGAGACACACGTGTGGATGATGATGCCGCAGGAGGCAGATGGTTTGTCTGTATTTGACTTGCCCGTGCCTTCTGATTGACAGCTAGCCATATTTCTCCTATACACGGGTCGCTTTTCTGAGCAGCTTGAAGCTCTGCTGGACTGAAAGTGGGCAGCTGATCAGCTACGACTGCAACGGTATGACAGAAAGCCTTGGGAACTGCAGACACATGAGCCCCTATTTGTTCGATCACACATGGATAGGAGTGTCCTGCTAGTGTGCTACTCGACACAGTCTGACAGAGAGCTCGCACTCCTGGAACTGGGATTTCTTGCCATTCATCATCTGGTGTCATGCTGTCATGTGGACGTCGAGACAACGAGTCTGCATTAAGGTTATGCCGGCCTGATCTTTACTTAAGGCTAAAGTTGTAGGTGGACAGTGCTGAGAGCCAACGATGACCAGTGGCATCCAGTTTAGCTGACGTTGTGACGTAGGTCAGGGGATTGTTGTCCGTTCTGACTTGTACAGTAACTCCGTAAAGATAGTCATGTAGCTTATCCACAATAGCCCACTTGAGAGCTAAAAACTCCAGTTTGTGTGCTGGATAGTTTTTCTCAGATGGCGAGAGGCTTCTGCTGATGAATGCAACTGGGCGTAGACCATCATCATGCTCTTGGTATAAGACACCACTTAGTCCGTCCAGGCTACCATCCACGTGCAGAATGTAAGGCTTCTGTGGATCTGCAAACGCCAATACAGGGGCTTTGGTGAGCCGGGTCTTGAGTCCTTGGAAAGCATGTTCGCATTGCTCACTCCACCGAGAGCCAAAGGGTTCAGAAGGCTTGAAGTAAGTCTTGTCAGGTGAGTTTGCAGTCTGACTCCCCTTGGAGCGGCGACGGGGAGGATATCCTTGAAGGAGTCCGTTGAGGGGACGGCAGAGTTTGGAGAAGTCCTTGACGAAGCGGCAATAGTAGCCACAAAATCCAAGGAAGGATCTGAGCTCTGCCACCATTTGGGGTCTTGGCCAGGAGACAACACCCTCTACCTTGGATGGGTCCGTCGCTATTCCGTCCTGCGACACTACATGTCCAACGTAGGTGACAGAAGTCCTGCCAAACTGGCACTTGTCAAGCGACAGCTTCAGACCTTCTTCTTGGAGCCGGTCAAGCACTTTGAGCAACCGCTCCTCGTGTTCTTCGAGGGTTCGTCCAAACACAATGAGATCATCCAGGTACACCAACACCTCCAGAAAGTTCATGTCGCCGACAGTATGTTCCATGACTCTCTGAAAAGTGACCGGTGCTCCGGAAATTCCCTGAGGCATGCGTTCGAACTGATAAAAACCCAACGGGCAGATAAAAGCGGTCTTCTCCTTGTCAGCCTCACTCATGGGTATTTGATAGTACCCGCTCCTCAGGTCGAGGACTGTGAACCATTTACTCCCAGACAAGCAGTGAAGAGCGTCTTCTATCCTTGGGACAGTGTACTGGTCCGGTATTGTTCGAAGGTTAAGGGTTCGGTAGTCCACACACATTCGTACCTTCCCAGACTTCTTGCGTACGACTACTATTGGCGATGCGTAGGGACTACGCGATTCAGAGATGATGCCATGGCTTTGTAGTTTCTGTAGGTGCTGGCGCACATCCTCAAAGTCAGCAGGCGACAAGCGACGTGACCTCTCTCGGAAGGGCCTTGCATCCTTCAGTCTTATTTCAAGTCTGGTGCTTTTAGAACAACCTACGTCCCACTCGTGCTGAGAGAAAACCTCTTTCCTCTCCATCATTCTCTCACAGAGACGCCTCCTTGCCTCCTCTGGCATAGGAGAGGCTCCAAAATCAAGAGAGGAAGGGGTCAGTTCGATTGCAGCTTTATCCGCACACTGTGCCCTCGGCAGAGAAACAGGGGCTACTGGAAAAATATGGGCTACTGGAGTCCCACGTTTCAAGGAGATTTCTCTGGATGACAGGTTCTTCACAGTCACAGTAATGCGTCTGCTGGAAACAACTGATGCAAGGTGAACCTCAGGCCTCACCCACAACTCTTCAGGGGAAAAAGTGTCAATAGACTGATCTATCAGTGCTAGCTGGTCTGTGAAATCACCAGGAAACTTTGGGAGGCCAGTGACTTTAAACACTTGTCCTGGTTGCAAGGTGATTGGCTTGTGCTGGGTAAACCACACATTACCATGCTTGTCTACCCCTTCTGTTGTTTCAGACTGGGTGAGGGTCTCATAAGCTTCTCGGAGGACGGGGTGTATGGTCAAAGTACCCAAGAAGCGTTCTCCCGCCTGTTCTTTACAGGACTCCACCAACTCTCTCACCAGCCGGGTATTTGTCCCCACCAGCACGGCAATGTTGTTATCTTTCACAGGGTCAGGACATACTAAGGCCAAAGTGTGAACTGTCTGCGGCACTCCGGTTACAGCGGCAGTGAACTCGAGTTGTATGGACAGGTAGCCATCATATGGGTATTGGTGACACCTTAAACCCCATATTTCCAGGTCTTCAAGTGGCTGGAGAGGTAAGTGTTTCAGGTAGGTGTCGTAGAAGTTGCGATACAAAATGGTTACTTGGGAGCCACTGTCAAGCAAAGCTCTTGCATAAACTCCTTCTATTTGCACAGGTACACCAGAGATGGGCCCCACTAATCCTGCAGGTAACTGTTTTGAGCCTTGCTTCGCTGGGGGTGGACAGTGGGTGGAACGTATTTCACACAGAACCAAGCACCGTTCCTTCACATGGTTGCTGAAGTTTCCCTGCTGTCTGCTTGCTTTGATCAGCTTCTGATTCACTCTCCTCAGATCCTCGAGTACTTTGCACTCTCTCCTTGTATGCCCATCTTGCCCACACCTGTAGCAAAAGATTCCTGCTGGCAGTGGTTTGGACATTTTCACTCGGGGCGACGCGTCCCGAACAGCAGCTTCTGGCGCCTGCTGTACGGACCCAGTCCTTGCTGTCGTACTTTCAGATGTAGGGGTAACTGGAACGGCGCTCAACAGTCTGGCCACCTGAGAAGTTAGTTCCCTTACCTCATTTCGTAGGCTGTTCAACTCCGAGGTAACTGAGGACTGCGGTACACTGGCGGTGGCTGCGGTGGCAGTAGTTTTCACCCCTTCTCTGGTGTTAATCCAATTTTCTTCCTCTCTTACCTCCCACATCAGCTGGAAGAAGGAATGGGGTTTGTCCAGGGTGTGGCTCATCCTTACACGCAGAGCGACCATGTCTCGAGTGAGTGCACCCTTGACTAGCTGTTCCATCCGAGCTCGATTCATGTCTGCAGCCGTAATTCCTCCCTTAAGAAGAGCACGATGGAGAAGTTTGTCAAGGCGATATAGAAAAGCAGAGAGGTTTTCTCCTTCATCCTGGTATGTGTGTCTGAACTTGGCCAAGATGTCGGCTCCAGTCTCTGTGATGCCATAAGCTGTGTCCAGAGCAGATAAATAATTGGTGGCCGTAGCAGTGGGAGTGCTAACTTTCAAAAATCGAACGATGTCAGCAGCAGGCCCTTTTAAACTCTCCACTATACGCTGTCTCGTGGCGGCGTCAGTGCATTGCCACTCATTGATCATCTTGGTAGCCTGCCCCATCCAGGCATCGTATTCTTCCTCACCTGGGGGTACAGCTTTCAGTCCTGAAAACAGTCCCAGCTTTCTGTAGCTAGGCCCATCGGTAGACACTTGGTAGCACTTGTCCACCAGTTTGCCAATGGCAGTCACTAAATCCATGTTCACATCCACTTTGGGAGCTTGATTTTCTGATACTATGGCCTGAAAATCCTCCATCGACTTGCCTTCCTGTTGTAGTAGTAACAACAGCTTTGTATGGAAAGCGTCCTCTTCAGGAACAGTATCCTGTGTGACAATGCTTTCTAGCGTATGCACAGCCCAGGGCCCAGCTTCTTCTTCAATACCTACATCTGGAGGTACAGTGTCAGGGGTTAAATCAATGCGAGTCTCCACTAGTATGAACAACTGTGTGCCAGTAGAATCCCCACGGCGACCACAAATCTTGGTGCGACCAAAGACTTTCACTGTGTTTAAGACCCCAGCAATGGTCTCCTCACTAGTATCTATTGGCACATTGCTCAGTAATATGCCACGAGAAAGACTGATTTTTTTTTGCCGGCTCCAGTCAGCAGCCTGAGAAAAATCCATTGTCTTAAGTGAGCTACTAACACTGTAAAAACTTTTCCTGTTGTAATTACTGGGTTAACTGTTACTGACTGACAGAAAAAATATATATATATTTGACCTTATGGGTAAACAGGAATGATCCCAGCGGTGCCTCCAAAAATGTAACGCCCTGCTGACCACAATGTGAAGGCTACTATTTAAATATTCAATCAACAGGATCCCGAATTCCTAGCGGTTGATGTTGATTTGGCTAATTCCCTGTTTACCCATAAATGTCAGTACTGTAAGTCAGAATATCAAAAATAAATTTAATAACACATATCATTAACAGACATAAAACAATGAGCTCTGATCTTCAACCGTTAGTGCACATATGGGGAAACACATCCTCCAGAACACATTCGCAGATACTGATCCAGTTGGACTGTATCGTCCCCACCAGTTACTCACGACACCCACACACAGTCCAGGAGAGACACACGTGTGGAAGATGATGCCGCAGGAGGCAGAGGTGCCGCGAGCTATCCGTGCAGCAACATAGGTCGAGTGCGCTGAATGCTGTCCTCCTCGGCAGTAATGAAAAGAACAGGCAGGGGAACGCCTGACTGCCTCTCACTCCAAACCGAATTCTCCCTGCTGGAAAAAGCTCTTTCTCTGCCTCTCCAGCTCTGCCTCTCCAGCTCTGCCTCTCTCTCTGCACTGCTTCACTTCCTGGCGCCCTTTTTCTTTCTCCCGCCCCCAGAGCAATCCCATTGGCCCAGCCCACATCACTCAACCAACAGCATCCTGTTCACAGCACCCACCCGGCAAACAGGACACTGAAGCCCACCAGGGACAAAGAACACTGGGAACTGTCTTCCCCACAAATTTTCCTCAGTCCCTTACATAGGTTCTTTACGCAAAGAGTGGTTGAGGTGTGTAATGGACTGCCTGCAGTGATAGTGGAGTCAGACACTTTAGGAACATTTAAGCGGTTATTGGATAGGCACATGCAGCACACCAGGATGATAGGGAGTGGGATAGCTTGATCTTGGTTTCAGATAAAGCTCGGCACAACATCGTGGGCCGAAGGGCCTGTTCTGTGCTGTACTGTTCTATGTTCTAACATTTCCCCTGTACCTACCCCCCAGCATCTTAAACCTGTGTCCTATCGTAGTAGCCATTTCCACCCTGGGAAAAAGCCTCTGGGGGTCCACCCGATCTATGCCTCTCAACATCTTATATACCTCTATTAGGTCTCCTCTTATCCTACGTCTCTCCAAGGTGAAACGACCGAGTTCCCTCAGCCTATCCTTATAAGGCATGCCACTCAATCCAGGCAACATCCTTGTAAATCTCCTCTGCACCCTTTCAATCATTTCCACATCCTTCCTGTAATGAGGCGACCAGAACTGAGCGCAGTACACCAAGTGGGGTCTGACGAGGGTCTTATATAGCTGCTTCATTCTCCCCGGACTCCGAAACTCAGTCCCTCGATTGATAAAGGCCAGCACACCATACGCCTTCTTAACCATCTCCTCCACCTGCGGGGCCAATTTTAGAGTCCTATGGACCCGCACCCCAAGGTCCTTCTGATCCTCGACCGTACTAAGAGTCTTTCCCTTTATATTGTACTCTTTCATCCCATTTGACCTGCCAAAATGGACGCATTTATCTGGGTTGAAGTCCATCTGCCACTTCTCCGCCCAGTCTTGCATCCTATCTATGTCCCTCTGTAACTTCTGACATCCCTGCAGACTATCCACAACCCCACCAACCTTCGTGTCGTCGGCAAACTTACCAACCCATCCCGCCACCTCCTCATCCAGGTCATTTATGAAAATGACAAACAGCAAGGGTGCCAGAACAGATCCCTGGCGCACACCACTGGTGACCGACCTCCATTTAGAAAAAGACCCAACTAAACACACTCTCTGCCTCCTTTGGGCAGGCCAGTTCTGCATCCACAGGGCAGCAGCACCTTGGATCCCATGCCCTCTCACTTTTTTTAGAAGCCTTGCATGGGGGACCTTATCGATCGCCTTGCTAAAATCCATATAAGCCACATCTACCGCTTTCCCTTCGTCAATATGTTTAGTCACTTTTTCGAAGAACTGCACCAGGCTCGTAAGGCACGATCTGCCTTTGACAAAGCCATGCTGAGTATTCTTGAGCATACTAAACCTCTCTACATGCTCATAAATCTTGTCCCTCAGGATCTTCTCCATCAGCTTACCAACCACTGAGTTTAGACTCACCGGTCGGTAATTACCTGGGCTATCCCTATTCCCCTTCTTGAAAATAGGAACAACATCCACAATCCTCCAGTCCTCCGGCGCCTCTCCCGCCTCCATCGACGACGCAAAGATACTCGCCAGAGGCTCTGCAATCTCTTCCCTCGCCTCCCACAGTAACCTGTGATACATCCTATACAGACCCGGCGACTTATCTATCTTGATGCCATTCAAAGATTCCAGCACAACCTCTTTGTTAAAGTCCACATACTCCATCTTTTCAGTCGACCACAAGCCCGCAGTACATCCACCCAGGTCCTTTTCCTCTGTGAAAACCGAGGCAAAATACTCATGAAGCACCTCTGCCATTTGTACTGGTTCCGTAAAGACTTTCCGGCCTTCACCTTTTATAGGCCCTATTCCTTCACGTGTCATCCTTTTACTCTTCACATATTTATAGAACGCCTTAGGGTTTTCCTTAATCCTACCTGCCAAGGCCTTCTCGTGACCCCTTCTGGCTCTCCTAATTTCCTTCTTTAGTCCCTTCCTACAAGCCGCATCCTCATCTAAATCCCTATCTTCGCCAAGCTCTCTGAAACTTTTGTACGCTTTCCTTTTCTTTTCGACGAGGTCCCGCACAGCTTTCGTGCACCTCGGTTCCTTTAGCCGACCAACCCCTCCCTGTCTGCTCGGAACGTTGTCCTGTCGAACTCTAGACAGACATTCCTTGAAAAACTGCCACCTCTCTTCAGTACATTTCCCAGAGAATTCCTCCTTCCTATTTACTCCTCTAATTTGCTGGCTTATGTCTTCATATTTCCCCTTACTCCATATAAACGCTTTCCTAGCTTGCCTGATCCTCTCATTTTCCAATGCAAGCATAAAGGAGATAGAGTTATGATCGCTATCCCTAAGATACTCTCCCACCGAGAGATCTGACACCTCTCCAGGTTCATTGGTCAGTATCAGATCAAGTACAGCCTCTCCTCTTGTCGGCTTGTCCACATGCTGTGTCAGGAAACCCTCCTGAACACACCTAACGAACTCCTCCCCATCCAATCCCCTCACCCTCTGGATATTCCAATCTATGTTTGGGAAATTAAAGTCTCCCATCACAACAGCTCTGCTATTATGGCAAATATCCAGGACCTGTTCCCCTATCTGCTCCTCCACCTTCCTGTTACTATTGGACGGCCTATAGAAATCTCCCAGCAAAGTGATCGAACCCTTCCCACTCCAAACTTCCAATCACAGAGATTCTGTACACAATCCCTCCACGGCATACACCTTCTCTACAGCTGTGACACTATCCCTGATCAGCAGTGCCACTCCACCCTCCTCTCTTGCCTCCCTCCCTGTCCTTCCTGAAACATCTGAATCCCGGCACCTGGAGTATCCAGTCCTGTCCCTGAGACATCCAAGTCTCCGTAATGGCCACCACATCACACTTCCAAGCATCGATCCACGCTCTGAGCTCATCCCCTATTTCACTATACTCCTGGCATTAAAGTAAACACATCTCAATCCTTTGGTCTGAGCTCTCCCCTTCTCTATCCCCCGTCCATCCTCCCTCTTGCACTGTCTATAAACCTTCTCTGTTTGCGAGCTAACTTCCTCACTCCCAGTCACCTCGTCTCGATCCCCCCCCCCCCGCGCCCCCCCCCCCACCACCACCACCACCAACCTATCTAGTTTAAACTCTCCCCAGTAGCCTTAGCCAACCTTCCCGCCGGGATATTGGTCCCCCTGGGATTCAAGTGCCACCCGTTTTTATGTGTACAGGTCACACCTGCCCCTAAACAGGTCCCAATGGTCGAGGAACCTGAATCCCTGCCCCCTGCACCAGTCCCTCAAGATAATTTTCCACGATAATATTGGAAGAAGGTCAAAGAGCAGGGCATGTGTACATGTGTTATTGGTAACAGTAAGAAGATTGCATTTTTCAAAGGGATCAGAGTCTTCCCTGTTGTTTACAAGGCCAATCAATAAGTGCACATGGTTGACTCAGCCAATTTTCCTTGATTGATCCGAGAGCCATTTTGTTCCTGAAGCCAGTGCTCAGTGTCGGTCTTGGGGGTTCTTGAGAGCTGCATGGTTATTTTGTCCTCATCAGGAACATTGTTTTCAGAACTTGTTTTCTGCCCAAATGTGTGTCCTCCATTCAGCCCAAGGATCAATGAATTTTGCGGGCAATCGCGACCAGATACAAGGCTGAATTCATGCACAAAATGCTCATTGCATTGAACAGAGGCTTGGGTGGGAGGGAATTCCAAGAAGTATTCAATGTGAACCATGCACTCTGCAGTGCTGCCAAAGCTGGGCCAATGGTACTCCAAGGTAGTTCGATAAATGGAAGGCACAACCTCAAGCCATTTCTCATGTTCCTAACTAGTGATGGTGAAATTAAACCATATCACCTTGAGGTGTTTCTGAAAGAAAACCCCATTTACTTGAAACAATGTAAGCTGCAGGACATTTTTAAAAGACGTACATTAAACCCTGAACTGTCAATTTTCACAGTCTGGCAGCTGTCTCTTCCGCGGTTGATATGTAATTTGAGTTGTAAAATTATGAAATGATAAATGTAAAATGATGAACTAAAAGCCTTGTCGTCTGTATTTCTCATTCCTTCTCCACGTTTCATCAACACAGCAAAAAGAGCCCAAAATCTGCCAAATCAGCCCGAACCTTCAATTTTCCCAGCAGCTGCCTCTCCCTCGGTTAAAATGCAATAGGTAAAATTATGAAACAATAAAAGTAGTATAATCATTAAATTAGAAAAGCCTTATGGTCTTTATTTCTCATTCCTTCTTCATGTTTTACAAGCCCGCCGTCCAGAACCCCAAATCCACAATTCTGGAACAGGTTCAGTCCCCAGCGCCTCCGATACAGGATCCAGTACCTGTACATTGTAAAACCCTGTTCATTCTGCAGCTAATGCAGCATTTTCCTGTTACCTGCTTGAGCCCCGGTGATTGGGGGATTATTTGCTTGATTTCTGTACTTCATCCTGAGTTATATTTAGGTGTCAACAAGCTGAGTGCTCGGCTGCTAAAAATGATCAATCAACAGAGGCACACGGGTTGTGGAAACCAAATCGATGTGACCTGGAGAGTTATAGTACCAAAATAAATGTCTGAAAATTGTATCAGGCCTGAAGATATTTTACTGAGACAGATGTCCTGGGTGTCACTCACCTTGATATGCAATTCCCGACTGTCTCACTGCAGCACTGACGCACCATGAAACTCTGAGGACGACATGTGTGAGCTGCACAGGTCCAAGCAATCATAGATCATAGAATCATAGAAATCCTACAGTGCAGAAGGAGGCCATTCGGCCCATCGAGTCTGCACCGACCACAATCCCACCCAGGCCATACCCCCACATATTTACCCGCTAATCCCTCTAACCTACACATCCCAGGACTCTAAGGGGCAATTTCTAACCTGGCCAATCAACCTAACCCGCACATCTTTGGACTGTGGGAGGAAACCGGAGCACCCGGAGGAAACCCACGCAGACACGAGGAGAATGTGCAACCTCCACACAGACAGTGACCCGAGCCGGCTTAATCAAGAGGCTCAGACTTTCATGGCAGGTCTTGCTGATATCTGCAGCCCCTGGTAACAAGGCCTCCCCCACAGTGGACCAGGAGGGCATGCATTGCCAGTGCTTGTCAAGCTGCCTGTCATTGGAGGATCACGTCCTGTCCTCTGTCTTCCCTGCAGCTCTGCCCACTCTTTATTGAAAGGGATGAAACTAGTGAATTGTGAGAGTGAGAAATGCATTGAGTGGAGTGAAAACAAAGGAAGTGTTTGCGCAGGGTGAGAGTGAGACGTGGTTGTGAAGGCACAACATTGTGGCTGAGTGAGCATTTAATTTCGAAATGAGGATGTAAGGTAGTGCCTGAGAAACTGATACGTTGTAAAACTCTATTCATTCAGCATCCAGTAGTTTCCTGTTGGCTGTTTGTCGGTCCCTGTGGGGAGTATTTGATAAGTTTCTTTTACTCAATCTGCGTTGTATTTCGGTGTCAACAATCCGAGTTTGAGGGTGTGCTCTAAATTAACAATGAAAGGGAGCCACTCAGGCTGGGGAAAACATTGGTGTGTGTAGGAATTGAAAGGTTGGATTTGAACTCACATCTTCCGATTATTAGTTCAGTCCTCTGACCACCACGCCTGAGATTCAAGTCCCACTGAATTAAAGGATGACACAGCTAGCATTTTAAAAAGATAAATCTTGTAACAGTTTTTTTCTTCAATCTGTAATGACACATTCCCGAAGTGGGAAATCTGGACAATCCAACAACTGCTTTCCAGTTATCGATGAATGTTTGGGAAGCAGCTGCTCATACTGAACAGTGGAGATTGTTGGAACACAGGATCTGAGGCCCTGTGTTCAGATATCGGCTGCAAAGTAGGAGAGGAGAAGCAATCACCTTGTAATGCATGGAACTGACCAGGAGCAGAGTGATCTCCTGGACTAGTTTTCAATTGTCTATGGGCATCGGAGAGGAATTTACCAGTAATGTTTCTCCCAAATTAACTTTGTTTGTCAATCTGTTTACACACCTACCCTGGTTGACAAGGCCTCCTGGGTAAAGTGGAGAAGTCTATATATTGTGCTGCACAAGGAATTGCATTTGAGTGAGACAGGTTGGATGCACCAGAGTGGCTTTCTCCGTCTGTCATTTCCCATATGTTTTTAGCATCATATTATTTCAATAATTTAAATGTAAGAAATATAACTTCTGGAAATAAACATGGAAGGAAAATGAACTAACTGTTTTCTGATTTATATATGGCTCACAGCAAGGAATTGAAAGTCAGACACTCTCTGTCTGAGCAGCACTGAGTGTGGCTTTGGACAGAGTGTGGAAGTCTGGTGAAAAGAGGGAGTTCAGTGAGGAGGGGAGGGTGCTACTCCTTTAATTTTCTAACTTTTTCAGCCTGTGGGAATTGGTTTCTGCTTTTCTACAGGGGAGGTGGCGAGCTGTTGGGGAATATCCAGTAATTGGTCAAGAACTTTTTTCCCAAGGCTGAAATTTGTCCTGCACTTTGCGATAAGATTTATTAATATCCAAAATAAATCACTGAATAAAACAATTAAGTCGTTAGTAAAAGGCCAGAAGCATATCAGGACAGGTGATGTATGATGACAGCAGTATGTGGGTGCTCATGGATACTGATGTTATCCAGGGCAAGTATGTCTGCAGTAAGTGTCTGCGTCTTGAGAAGCTTTGGCTCAGAGACATTCAGCTGGAGTTTGACACTGCAACACATCAGGGAGGGAGAGTTTTACATGGGAGCTTTATTTCAGGAGGTGGTCACACCCCTTCGGATATAACCTTCAAGTTTGGAAAGTGTCAGGGACAGGAGGATGTGACGGCTGCTGAGGTAGGTAAGGGGACCCAGAGAACAGGAGTGCAGAAGTGTCAGCCACTGCAATTGTCAAACAGTGTCACAAATAAACCTGTTGGACTTTAACCTGGTGTTGTGAGACTTCTTTCTGTATTGTCCAACAGGTTGGAGGTTCATTCAGCTGGTTTGTATGAGAGTGGCGAATGAAGGGTGAATGAGTCATAGAAGGTTGCAGCAGGGAAACAGGCCCTTCGGCCCAACTTGTCCATGCCACCCAGTTTTTAACCACTTAATTAGTCCCAATTGCCCGCATTTGGCCCATATCCCTCTATACCCATCTTGACCATGCAACTGTTTAAATGCTTTATATAAAAAAATAAAATGTACCCGCTTCTACTACTGCTTCTGGCAGCTTGTTCCAGACACTCACCATCCTCTGCGTGCAAAAATTGCCCCTCTGAACCGTTTGGATCTCTCCCCTCTCAACTTAAACATATGCCCTCTAGTTTTAGACATCCCCACATTTGGGAAAAAATGTTGACTATCTCGCAGATCTGTGCCCCTCATTATTATATTGACCTCTATAAGATCACCCCTAAACCTCTTAAGTTCCAGGGAAAGAGGTCCCAGTCTATCCAGCCTCTCCTTATAACTCAAACCATCATGCCTCGGTAGCATCCTAATAAATCTTTTCTGCACTCTTTCTAGATTAATAATATTATTTCTATAATAGGGTGACCGGAACTGTACGCAGTATTCCAAGTGTGGCCTGACTAATGTCTTGTACAACTTCAACAAGAAAGCCCAAATCCTTTTTTCAATGTTCTGTCCAATGAAACCAAGCATGTGGAATGCATTCTTCACCACCGTGTCCACCTGTGACTCCAAGGAGCAATGAACTTGTACCCCTAGATCTCTGTATACCTTCACTCTCCCCAACACCCTCCCATTAACTGAGTAAGTCCAGACGTGTTTCCAGCTACCAAAATGCATCACCTCGCATTTGTCTAAGTTAAACTCCATCTGCCATTTGTCAGCCCACTGACCCAATTGATCAAGATCCCGTGGCAATTGGAGATAACCTTCTTCACTTTCCACTATGGCACCAATCTTGGTGTCATCCGCAAACATGCCTCCTAAATTCTCTCGAAATCATTAATATAAATGACAAATAACAGTGGACCCAGCACTGATCCCTGAGGCACACCGCTGGTCACAGGCCTCCTGGTTGAGAATCAACCTTCTACAACCCTCTGGCTTCTGTCACCAAGCCAATTTTGTATCCATTTAGTTATGTCACCCTGGATCCTGAGAGATTCAACCTTATGCAACAACCTACCATGCGGTACTTTGTCAAAAGCCTTGTTGCAGACAATATAGACAACATCAACGGCACTGCCCTCATCTACCTTCTTGGTTACCCCTTCAAAAAACTCAATCAAATTTGTGTGACATGATTTTCCACTCACAAAGCCATGCTGACTGTCCGTAATCAGTCCTTGCGTCTCGAAATGCCTGTAGATCTTGGAATAACATCTATTTTACGGTGCCCAAAGAGTAATATGATAAGAAGTAGGTCCTTATGCACCAGGAGACTGTTGGTCCAGTGGATAAGTCCAGGGCGGATTTGATGTATCTCCCCCCGCAACCGTGTCGGGGGGGAGGGGGCGGGGGGGGGGGAGTGCGGGTGTGGGGGAGTGGGTGTGAGAGGGGGGTGGAGTGCGGGCGCGAGCGAGGGGGAGTGGGGGTGCGAGGGGGGAGAATGGGTGCGAGAGAGGGTGAGTGGGGATGCGAGGGGGGAGTGCGGGCGTTAGAGAGGGGAAGTGGGGGTGCGAGGGGGGCATGTGGGTGCGAGAGAGGGGGAGTGGGGGTGCGAGGGGGAGTGTGGTTGCGACGGGGGGTGCGGGTTTGAGAGGGGGGAGTGCGGGTGCGAGAGGGAGGAGTGTGGGTGCGAGAGAGAGGGGGGAGTGCGGGTGCGAGAGGGGGGAGTGTGGGTGCGAGAGAGAGGGGGTGCAGGGCGTGGGAGTGCGGGCGCGAGAGAGGGGGAGTGGGGTGCGAGGGGGACGGCGGTAGCGAGGGGGGGTGCGGGTGTGAGAGGGGGGGAGTGCGAGTGCAAGGGGGGGGAGTGCGGGCGCATGGTGGGTGAGTGCGGGCGTGAGGTGGGGGGAGTGCGGGCGTGGGGTGGGAGTGCATGGGCGAGAGGGGGGAGTGCGGGCGCGAGAGGGGGGCGTGCGGGCGCGAGAGTGCGGCGTGTGGGTGCGAGAGGAGGGCATGCGGGCACAAGGGGTGAGTGCGGGCATGCGTGGGGACTGCGGGCGTGAGGGGATGGAGCTTTGGCGCGAGAGGAGGGAGTGCGGGGGCAAGGTGGGGGGGCGTGCGTGTGCAGGAGGGGGAGTGGGGGTGCGTGATGGGAGTGTGTGCGCGAGAGGGCGGAGTGCGGGGACGAGAGGGTGGAGTGCGCAGGCGAGATGGGGGAGTGCGGGGGCGAGAGGGGGGACTGCGGGCGTGAGAGCGGGGCGTGCGGGCGCGAGAGGGGGGCATGCGGGCGCGAGGGGGGAGTGCGGGCGCAAGGGGAGTTGTTGACATGAGGGGAGGGACTGCGGACATGAGAGGAGGGAGTGCGGGCGTGAGGGGAGGAAGTGCGGGCGCGACCGGAGGGAGTGCGGGCGCGAGGGGAGGGAATGCACGAGGGGGAGAGCGGGCACAAGGTGTTGAGGGAGCGCGGGCGCGAGTGCGGTAGGGTGTGCAGGCACGAGGGGTGGAGGGAGTGTGGGTGTTAGGGTTGTAGGGAGTGTGGATGCGAGGGTTGTATGGGGTGCGGGCGTGAAGGGTGTAGGGAGTGAGGGCGCAAGGGGTGTCAGGGGTGCGGGCGCAAGGTGTGTAGGGAGTGCGGGAGTGAGGAGGGTAGGGAGCACGAGTGCACGGGGGATAGGGACTGCGGGCGCGAGGGTTGTAGGGAGTGCGGGTGCGAGGGGGGTAGTGAGTGCGTGCACGAGGGGGGTAGTGAATGCGGGCGCGAGGGGGGTAGGGAGTACGGGCACAAGGGCAGTAGGGAGTGTGGTTACGAGAGGGGTAGGGAGTGCGGGTGCGAGGGGGGTAGGGAGTGCGGGCGCGTGGCGGGTTGGCAGTGCGGGCGTGAGGGAGGGAGTGCGGTCACGAGGGGGGTAGGGAGTGTGGGCACGAAGGGGGTAGGGAGTGTGGGCACGGGGAAAGATAGGGAGTGTGGGCGCAAGGGGGTAGGGATTGCAGGTGCAAGGGGTTTAGGGAGTGCAGGCGATGGGGTAGGTAGTGCAGGCACGAGTGGGGTGGGGAGTGAGGGCGCAAGCGGATTGGAGAATTCAGGTGCGAGGGGGGTGGGGAGTGTGGGCGTGAGGGGAGAGTGCGGGCGCGAGGGGTGGGGAGTGCGAGCGTGAGGGGGCAGTGAGAGCGCAAGGGGGAAGTGCGGGCACAAGGGGGGAGAGTGGGCGCAAGGGAGGGGGTGTGCGGACGCGGCGGGGGGTAAGTGAGGGTGCAAGGGGATGGGGAGTGCATGCGCGAGGGGGTGTGCAGGCGCGAGGGGGGTGGGGAGTGCAAGCGCGAGGGGTGGGGCCAGTGCGGGCACAAGGGGGGGAGTGTGGTCACGAGGGGGTGGATTACGGGTACGAGGAGCAGGAGGGTGGCACGAGGGGGGTGTAGGCGCGAGGGGGGAGTGCGGGCGCGAGGGGGGTGTATGGGCATGTGTGGGGAGTGCGGGCGTGAGTTGGGGGAAGTGCGGGCGCGAGGGGGGAGAATGCGAGCGTGAGGGGGGAGTGCGGGCGCGAGGGGGGAGTGTGGGCATGAGGGGGGAGTGCGGGTGTGAGGGGTGGGGCAGTGCGGGTGCAAGGGGGGGAGAGCGAGCATGAGGGGGTGGATTGTGGGCACGAGGGGCGTGAGTGCAGGCAGGAGGGAGGAGTGCACGCGCGGGAGGGGAGTTCGGGTGCGATGGGGGGGGCGAGTGTGGGTGCGAGGGGGGAATGTGGGCACGATGGGGGGGACGGAGAGGGCAGGCTGGTGAGGGAGGTGAAAGAGAAAGATTGTAGGGGTGAGAGTGGGAGTGTTGTGTTGCATGCGGACTGTCGGCGCGAGAGGGGGGCGTGTTGAGATAACAGAAAGTGAGAGTGTTAATGTTGTCTTGTGAATGTACCTTTAAAAATGTTTTTTTGAATCATGCAGCTTACATGGAGGTGGAGGCGGCACGGTAGCACAGTGGTTAGCACTGCTGCTTCACAGCTCCAGGGTCCCGGGTTCGATTCCCGGCTTGGGTCACTGTCTTTGTGGAGTTTGCACATTCTCCTCGTGTCTGCGTGGGTTTCCTCAGGGTGCTCCGGTTTCCTCCCACAGTCCAAAGATGTGCGGGTTAGGTTGATTGGCCAGGTTTAAAAACAATTGCCCCTTAGAGTCCTGGGCTGCGTAGGTTAGAGGGAATAGTGGGCAAAATATGTGGGGGTAGGGCCTGGGTGGGATTGTGGTCGGTGCAGACTCGATGGGCCGAATGGCCTCCTTCTGCACTGTAGGGTTTCTATGATTTCTATATGCTGTGGCAGTCAGGTGATGATTTTTTTCCTATTGGTCTTTTAGTTTAGTTTTGGGAAGCAGTTTAGCAGGAGGCTAAGAAACAGTCTCTCTCCCTCTCTCCCTCTCCCCATCCTTCTCCTTTTCAAAAGGTTGTGTTTTGTGAAACAGATTCGATTACAACTTCTTCTGAGTTTCTTCTCAAGGGAATTTGAGCATTCAGCCCTGGAGGCTGGACACGTGGAATAAGCAGATATTAACCTCTGCTGTATTGCGGTGATTTGGAGGGTTTTGTGGATTGGATGTTGGCTTTGCTTGGAACACACTAGATATATTTCCTTCAGTATTGTACTTTATCGTGGTTGTTGTGTTCCTTGTTTGTAATTGTTAAAAGTTCTTGCTAGTTGTCTTACTATGCATGTCAAAAATATTCTTAATTAAACTTTGTTTTGAAAAAGAGTTCTTCGTGGGTCAGTTCACTCACACCTGCTCCTTTTAACCAAATTCAAGGTAAAGAGTTACAGGTCAGTCGAGCTTCATGGAACACCTGGAAGTATCCAACCTGACTGAGAACAACAGGGGGCACCGGGTTTGAAATATGTATTTCTTGATTGATTTGGGATTAGTGAACTCAAAGACAGTGAATGGTGCGCAGATTTGTGTTTTCTTTTCAGGTGTTGTATTCCAGTTTAAATAGGGAATGCGGTTTGGATTAATGGCTCTTTCAGAGGCTCAGAAGTTTCTGCGGGTGGAGGAAGTCACCCAAGTTACCATACAGATAGTGACTAAAGTAAAGCTTTTGGAATTGGGAAACACATTGCAGTTGACATTGCCTGACAGAGTACGGAAAGGAGAGATAATTGTGGCTACAGCACAGCATTTTGGAATTGTCAGAAGCACAGTCAGAATCATTGGAAATGGCGAGAATTCAGTTAGAAATGAAACTGACTGAATATGAAAAATAATTAAAACTCTTTGAATTGCAGGCAAAAGGAAAGGAAAGGGAGGAACAGCAAGCAAAATAATTAAATCTATTCGAATTACAGGCAAAAGAAATAAAAGGAGGCAAGGGAAAGGGTGAAGGAAAACTCGAAAGACTTTGAACTTCGGAAACTGGCCTTCAAAAGTACACATCGAGAATGATTAGCGAAGGTAAAGGGTAAAGTACAGTCTGAGGGTAGTGATGAGGAGAGTGAGATAATGAGGAGCAGAAAATACATCAGGAGATAGAAAAGGCCGATACAAAGGGCAATGTTACAATAATGATGGGGGACTTCGATATGCAGGTGGACTGGGAAAATCAGGTAGGTCGTGAATCCCAAGAAAAGGAATTTGTGGAATGTTGAAGAGATGGTTTTTTGGAGCAGCTTGTGCCAGAGCCGACTAGGAAACAGGAAATTCCGGATTTGGTGATGTGTAATGAGGCAGACTTGATTAGGGAACTTAAGATGAAGGAACTCTTAGGGAACAGTGACCACAATATGATAGAATTTACCCTGCAGTTTGAGAGGGAGAGGCTGGAATCAGATGCAACGGTATTACAATTAAATAAAGGTAACTCCAAAGGCATGAGGGAGGATCTGGCCAGAGTTGATTGGAAAGGGAGCCGAGCAGGGGAGACAGTGGAATGGCAATGATAGGAGTTCTTGAGAGTTATTTGGGAGACACAACAGAAATTCATCCTAAGGAGGGGGAAAAATGCAAAGGGGAGGACGAGGCGTCCATGGCTGACGGGGAAGTCAAGGACAGCATAAACGCAAAAGAAAAAACGTACAAAGTGGCAAAGAAGGCAGAGCATTGGGAAGCCTTTAAAAGCCTTTAAAAGACTTTAAATGGGGAAATATTTAGAAAATCAGATGGACAAAGGAATTTGGGAATCCTTGTTCAAGATTCTCTGAAAGTTAACGTGCAGGTTCAGTCGGCAGTTAGGAAGGCAAATGGAATGCTCGCATTCATGTCGAAAGGGCTAGAATATAAGAGCAGGGATGTACTTCTGAGGCTATATAAGGCTCTGGTCAGACCCCATTTGGAGTATTGTGAACAGTTTTGGGCCCCAGTTTAGAAAGATGAGGGGGGAATTTTATTGAAACTTACAGGATACTGCGAGGCCTGGATAGAGTGGACGTGCAGAGGATGTGTCCACTAGTAGGAAAAACTAGAACCAGAGGGCACAACTCAGTTACGTGCCAATGGTGTTGAGAGTAAGACCCTGGCATGGATAGAGGGTTGGCTGACTGGCAGAAGGCAGAGAATGGGCTTGAAGGTGTATTTTCTCAGGACGGCAACCAGTGATCAGTCGTGTGCCTCAGGGGTCGTTGCTGGGACCACAACTTTTCTCAATATACATTAATGATTTGGAAGACTGAAACGAAGGCACTGTTGCTAAGTTTGCAGATGACACAAAGATATGTAGATGGACAGGGAGTATTGAGGAAGGGAAGTGGGGGGGGGGGGGGTGGGGTGGTGGGGGGGGGGGGGTTGGCTGCAGAAGAACTTGGACAGGTTGGAAGAGTGGGCAAAGAGCTCAGACTAAAGGGACGATCTTTTAAAACAGAGATGAAGAGGAATTTTTTTAGCCAGAGAGTGGTGAATGTGTGGAACTCTTTGCTGCAGAAGGCTGAGGAGGCCAGGTCATTCAATGTCTTTAAGGCAGAGATAGATAGGTTCTTGGTTAATAAGAGGATCAGGGGTTATGGGGAAAAGACGGGATAATGGGGATGATAAAAATATCAGCCATGATTGAATGGCAGAGCAGACTCGATGGGCCGAGAGGCCTAGTTCTGCTTATGTCTAGTGGTCTCTCATGGGATGGGGAATGAGGGATACAGGTGGACATAAGGAGTATTTGGAATATGTACGGAGTGCAGGGATTTGGGGTGGTGTTTTGAGGGCAAGTTGGGGTGGTGAGGAATGGGGTTGAGGCTGTTTGTGTGAGGGAGGGTGGAGCGATCTCCCAGGTTTCAAATCCACCCTGGGTTTGCACCATACCTGTCTTCAAGATATCATTAGGTGCGCAGCCTCATTTGGTTCAGAACATCAGGTTCATATGCGCACCAATGTCGCTCAATCAATATTTCCAAACACTTCCAGAGGTTCAGGCCCACGCCAGGTTCAGACTCACCCCAGTTTCACAATCAAGAAACTTTCAAATCCAGGAACAGCAGGAGCAGGCCATTCGGCCCATGGAGCCAGCTCCGACATTCAGTTTGATCATGGCAGATCATCAACTTCAATATCCTGATCATCCCTTGCTCCCATATCCCGGGATCACTTTAGCCCCAAGAGCTATATATAACTTCTTCCTGAAATCACGAAAGGTTTTGGCCTCAGCGACTTTCTGTGGTCGTGAAGTCCATAGATCATCAGAATGGCGAAATTTCTCCTCACCTCTGTTATAAAAGGTTGATGCTTATCCTCAAACCATGAACCCTAGTCCTCAACTCCCTGAGCATCGGGAACATTCTTTCTGAATCTACCCTGTCTAAACCTGTTCCAATATTATATGTTTCATTCTAATGAACTCCAATGAATAAAGCCCTAACCGACTTAGTCTCTCTTCATATCACAGACTTGCCATCCCAGGAATCAGCCTGGTAAACATTCGCTGTACTCCCTCGATAGCGAGGATATCCTTCCTCAGATAAGGACACCAAAACTGCACACAATACTCGAAGTGTGGCCTCAGCAATGCCCTGTACAGCTGCAGTAACACATCTCTCTTCCTGTACTCAAATCTTATCCCAATGAAGGCCAGCATTACAGTTGTCTTCTTCACTGCCTGTTGTACATGCGCGCTGACTTTCAGTTACTGATGCATACGGACACCAAAGTCACTGAGTATCCACCTCTCTCAATTTACACCCATTCAAGTAATAATCTGTCTTCCTATTATTGCTGCTAAATTGGATAACCTCACATTTACCCACATTTTACTGCAACTGCTTTGCACGGGCCCACACATTGAGCCTGTTCAAATCACACTGAAGCATGTCTGTATGTTTCTCATAGCTCACCCTCATCCACCTTTTATCATCTGAAAATTTGGAGATGATACATTTCGTTCCATTTTCAGAATAATTAATATATAATGTGAGCAGTTGGGGTCCGTGCACAGATTCCTGCAGAACCCCACTAGACACTGACTGCTAATCAGAAAAAGGCCCATTTATTGCCAACTCTTTGCTTTCTATCAGCGAACCAGCTTTCTATCCATCTCAAAACATTGCCTGCAATCCCATGTGCTTTCACTTTACATGGCAGTCTGTTGTGTGAGACCTTGTCCAAAGCCTTCTGAAAGTCTAAATAAACCACATCCACTGGTTCTCCTCAGTGAACTCTACGAGTTGCATCCTCAAAAAATTCCAATAGATTCTTCAAACAATATTTCCCCTCTGTAAATCCATGCTGACTTTGTCTGATTTTCCCACTGCCTTCCAAATGCTGAGTTATGAAATCATTGATAAATCCTCCAGCTCCAACTTCCCCTGTGCTGACGATTGGATCACTGGGATCAGTATATCTTATCACTGATCATGTGTCTGTAAAATGCTGACATGTAGATCAGTCACAGAGTAGCAGCATAGAGCAGCTCACACACACATTTAGACAAAAACAATGGTAATAGTCACTTACCAGGAACACCAATAACTCCATGGATCAGGTGGTATATTTTCTTCACCATGTTTTTGAGGAAGAGAAGTTGTTACAAGCTAATAGGCAGGAGGAAGTAGATGTTCGGAGGGAGGATGTACTAGCAGTTTTGAATAGACTGAAGGTTGATAAGTCCCGTGGGCCTGATGAAATATATCCAAGGACTCTTTGGAGGCAAGGGTTGAGATTGCAGAGCCTTTGGCTTTGATCTTTGGGTGCTCACTGTCCATGGCGATGGTGCCAGAGGACTGGAGAGTGGCGAATGTTGTTCCTCTGTTTAAGAAAGGGAATAGAAATGACCCTGGTAATTATAGGCTGGTTAATCTTACTTCGGTGGTTCCCATCCTTAGGGATGGGATTTACGACCATTTAGAAAGATGCGGATTAATCCGGGCTCGTCAGCACGGATTTGTGAAGGGCAAGTCGTGCCTCACAAATTTGACAGAATTTTTGAGGAGGTAACTCAGTGTGTTGATGAAGGTAGGGCAGTTGATGTCATGTACATGGATTTTAGTACGGCGTTTGATAAGGTCCCCCATGGTCGGCTTATGATGAAAGTAAGAAGGTGTGGGATAGAGGGAAAGTTGGACGATTGGATAGGTAACTGTCTTCGATCAGATAGACAGAGGGTGGTGGTGGATGGAAAATTTTCGGACTGGAGGCAGGTTGCTATCGGAGTGCCACAGGGATCAGTGCTTGGTCCTCCGCTATTTTGTGATTTTTATTAATGACATAGAGGAGGGGGCTGAAGGGTGGATCAGTAAATGTACTGATGTCACCAAGATTGGTGGAGTAGTGGATGAGGTGGAGGGCTGTTGTAGGCTGCAGAGAGACATTGATAGGATGCAGAGCTGGGCCGAAAAATGGCAGATGGAGTTTAACCCTGATAAATGTGAGGTGATTCATTTTGGTAGGACTAATTTAAATGTGGATTACAGGGTCAAAGGTAGGGTTCTGTGCAGGAACAGAGAGATCTTGGTGTCCATATCCACAGATCGCTGAAGGTTGCCACTCAAGTGGATAGAGCTGTGAAGAAGGCCTACAGTGTGTTAGCTTTTATTAACAGGGGGTTGGAGTTTAAGAGCCGTGGGGTTATGCTGCAACTGTACAGGACCTTGGTGAGACCACATTTGGAATATTGTGTGCAGTTCTGGTCACCTCATTATAAGAAGGATGTGGAAGCGCTGGAAAGAGTGCAGAGGAGATTTACCAGGATGCTGCCTGGTTTGGAGGGTAGGTCTTTTGAGGAAAGGTTGAGGGAGCTCGGGCTGTTCTCTCTGGAGTGGAGGAGGTTGAGGGGAGACTTAATAGAGGTTTATAAAATGATGAAGGGGATAGATAGAGTGAACGTTCAAAGACTATTTCCTCGGGTGTTGGGGGGGGTGTGGGGGGTTGTGTGTGGGGGGGGGGGTGTGGGGGGGTGTGTGGGGGTGTGTATGGGGGTGTGTGTGTGGGGGAGTGTGGGGGGGGGGTGTGGGGGGTGTGTGTGTGGGGGGGGGGGGGGGGTGTCGTCCTGTAATTGAAGTTGAATCTGGATGGTTTGGTGTCCAAGGAGGCTGTGGGATGTTTTTTTGAACCTGCTTTTACTATTTGGGTCGTTGCAGGCCGTTGGATGATGAGTAATATGACACTGTCCGAACGTGTTAATTTCTGTTCAACTTCATCTAATGCACAAATTCCTGACTGATGCAGGGTGGTCCATTTTCCACCATCTGCCGTGACGGGATTCGAACCCGAGTGCCCAGAACATTAGCTGAGTTTCTGTATTAATAGTCCAATGATAAAACCACCAGTCCATCGCATCCACACCCTGAGTGTACCCACCCTGAGTTCTGGTAACCTAGACACACCATATTACATACGTCTGCAGGGCTCCCGGATTGGGCAGCATTAACTGTCTCAATCAGGGAGCTCATATTCCAATAACTCCACCTGATGGGTATCGTTAAAATCATTAAGTATGTCTCTCACCGTCTCTTTCTGTCTTTCTGAGCATCCCTCTCTGTATCTCTCTCTCTCTCTCTCTCTCTCTGTGTCTCTGTCTCTGCCTGTTTCTCTGTTTCTCTTACTGGCTCTCTGCACCTCCCTCATTCACCTTCTCTCTACACTCTTCCTCTGTGTCTCCTCCCCCCTCTCAGTCTCACTCTCCTTCTCCCTCTCCTTCTCTGTCCCCCTTTTCTTATTTCTCTGTCTTTCTCTCTCTCTACCTCGCTCAGCCTTTTGCTCTTGCTGTGTCCATTGTACTCATTCTGTCTCACTGTTTCAAATTCGCTGACGCTCTCTGTCTCTGTATCTGTTTCCCTCTGCCTCCCTTTCTGTCTCCCTTTCCATCTTAGTCTCCCTCTCTCATTAATTCCTCCCATCAGTCTCCCTCTGTCTCCCTTTCTCATTCCCTGTCCATCTCCCTCCCCATTTCCCCCAATCTCTATCCGTGCTTTTCTCGCTCTGTGAGACTCCCTATCTGTCTCTGTCCTTTCTCTCTGTCTCTCTCTCTCTCTCTTTGTCTCTTTCCCTGTATCTGTTAGAAACTCTTTCAAACTCTGTCACACTCCATGTATTTGTGCCCTTCCCTCTCTCTGTCAATCGCTGTCTCTCTATCACTCTCACTGTTGTTCTCACTGCCCTCTCTCTCTCTTTATCTGTCACTCTCTCTGTCTCTGTGAGGCTGTTTGTTATTTATATTTGAAAGTCCAATAGAAAGAGTCAGGGGTCTTGTGGTTGTAGTTTCCTCTCAGGGTCTAATGAGTTGAAGAATTGCAGTAAGGGGAGCTTTCAGCAGATTTTTCAGCTGCTGTCTGAACTGAGTCTGTGTCACAGCATAAATGGCAGTGTTTGTACAGCAACTTGTGAGTTGGAGCATGAAACCCAATTCCATAACAAAATAATGTAACCATACTGGGTTATAGCTCACATTTAACATCCGACTCCATATTGAATAAACCATTAATGTCGACCATAAGACGATGAAATTGGCTGAGATAACAAACAGTAAAATGATGGATTTCCTTCGACTCTCCATCTCTGGGTCTCTGGGATTCTCTCCACTGCTGTGAGCCCGGAGTCTCCTCCGGGCTCTGCTGCTCACTAAAATGTGTCTGACGGTGAAAGCATTGAGCAGCAGAATCAGGACGAATGGGACACACGGGGTTAGAATGTAGTGGAGGAACTCGATTGTTCCCCAGACCGGAGAGTACATAACATGCCATGTGACCAAACAAAACCAGGGGGCGTTGTCCAGCCGATATCTATTTAATAACACAAAATACCAGAAAATGTTCTTTAAACAGCTCAGCGCCGTCACTGTTCCCAGAACCACAGCCGCCGATTTCTCACTGCAATATTTACTTTTCAACTTGGGGCAGCAAATGGCCACAAATCGATCAAAGGTGAAAGTGACGGTGAACCAGACAGAACAGTCAGTAGCTGCATAAAGCAGGACGGCGTGGATGTTACATACGGGTACCCTGCGCAGGAAAGTAAACAGTTCCTGATAAACAATGGGAATGTGTCTCAATATCAGGTCGAGGATAACGACCAGCAGATCCCCCGCTGACATGGCCACCAGGTAACGGGTCACACATTTGGACAGACCACAGTTTCTGCTCGTCAGTGTCACAATTGTGATTATGTTCACTGCCAGGAAGGAAATAAAGAATGAAATTAGACACGTTTCAGGGAAAGAAGTTACCATTTAGACTGAGGATGGGTTGAAATAAAAAAGAATGTACACACATAAAATCATTTAAATCTTTTTTTAAAAATCCAGCACACCTTTTGCAGTGTGAGAGGAAAGTGGAGAACCGGAGGAAACCCACGCAGACACGGGGAGAAGGTCCAAACTCCACACAGACAGTGACCCAAGCCTGGAATTGAACCCATGTCCCTGACGCTGTGAGTGAGCAGTGCTAACCACTGTGTCACCGTGCTGCAGTATGGTCGCGACACAGTGGTATACATTTGGGAAGAGATTTCCGCTGAGTCCACAACATTGACCCTCACTCAGCTACAGGTAAATAGCCCCTCTACCTTGTGGGGGATATGGAGGGTAAGAAGGATGAGGGAGTAAACACTGACAGAAAATCCGGAGTGGAGTCCTGGAGCTGGTAATTTGTTGTCACTCAGACAGCTCACTGACAACCCCTGCAGCAGAGCTGGTACCAAACACTTCTGGTTTCACCCTTTCCTCTGGACAATACTAACAGTTGGCAGAGGGAGATCCTGATGCCTCAACAGTTCCGACTCTATTATACTTCCACAGGACTGGAGAGGAGACCACAGCATTGTGGCCACCGTTAGCACAACACAGGAAGAAACAGTAATCTCACATTCGATTGGCACAAAGCACAAGTACCAGGGTTTCCTTTCAACAGTGGGAGAAAGGTTCAGGGTTCAGTGAATAGCTACCGTCCTTAGTGCCCAGTGCGTTTGCTGCTCTCCCCCTATGGCCTACTGGACCACTGAAGCTTAGTGAGTCCTCTCTCAGTAGAAAAGTTGCTAATCTATGCACCAGGTAAGAAGAACTCAAACCAAGGCCGGTACCAAAGAAAGGCCAAGCAGGCTGCCTTAATAACTATTGTCCGGTGACTCTGACATTCAATATTATGAAATGCATCAAAAGGTTAGTCATGGCATGAATCAATTCCGGCCTCCCAGATTGCCTGGATACACTACAGTTCACCTACTTCCGCAACAGGTCCACAGACGCCATCTCCCTGGCCCGACAGTCAACCCTGGAACACAGACTCGTGTTTATCGACTACAGCTCAGCGTTTAACACCATTATTCTTACGAAACTCATGTCCAAAGTCTGTATCCTGGGGTTCGGCTCCTGCCTCTGCAATTGGATCCTGAATTTCCTGACGCGCAGACAGCAATAAATAAGGACAGTCAACAAAACCTCCTCCACAATCATCCTCAACAACAGTGCCCCACAAGGCTGTGTCCTCAGACCCTTACTATACTCCTTATACGCCAATGACTGAGTGGCCTAATTCCCCTCCAACTCTATTTCCCAGTTTCCTGATGACACCACGGAGTGGGTCGGATCTCAAGCAACGATGACACCAAGAACAGGGAAGAGACAGAGAATCTGGTGAAGTGATTATCTCTTCCTCAATGTCAACAATGCAAAGGAGATCGTCATCGACTTCAGGAAGCAGAGTGGAGTACATGCCCTATCTAAACAATGGGATGAAGTTGAAATGGTTGAGAGCATCAAGTTTGTATGGGTCCAGATCACCAGCAACCTGTCATGGCCCCTCCACGACGATCCCATAATTAAGAAAGCCGATCAACGCCCCTACCTTCTCAGAGGTCTAAGGACAATTGGCATGTCAGCTACGATTCTCTCCAACTTTTAGAGATGCACCATAGAGAACTGTCTTTCTGTTGTGTCACAGTTTGGTATGGCTCCTGCTCTGTCCAAAACTACACAAAACTTCAAAGCTTTATGAATGGAACTCAGTCCATCACTCAAACCACCAATTGACACTGTCTCCACTTCCCGCTGCCTGGGAAAAGCAGCCAGGCTAATTAAGGACCCCGCTCACCATGGAGATAAACTCTTCCAACTTGTTCCGTCGGAAACTAAGATGAAAAAGTCTGAGGACATGTACCAACTGACTCATAGAATCATAGAAACATTACAGTGCAGAGGAAGGCCATTCGGCCCATTGAGTCTGCACCGACAACTATCCCACCTATGTCCTATCCCCTAAGTCCCATATGTACCCTGGTAATGTCTCTAACATACATATCCCGGGACCCTAATGGGCAATTTTGCATGGCCCATCAACCTAAGCTGCATATCTTTGGACTGTGGGTGGAAACCAGAGCATCCGGAGGAAACCCACGCAGACCTATGAAGAATGTACAAATTCCACACAGTGCTCCAAGCTGCGAATCGAACTCAGGTCCCTGTGAGACAGCAGTGCTAACCATTGTGCCATCATGCTGCCGACTCAAGAACAGTTTCTTCTCTGCTGCCATCAGACATTTGAATGGACCACCATCGCATCATGATGATCTTTTTCTACACCTTAGCTATGATTGCAACATTACATTCTGCACTCTCTCCTTCTCTATGTATGGTATGCTTTACCTGCATATCACTGAAGGAACAATACTTTTCACTGTATACTAATACATGTTACAGTAATCAATCAAATCAATTCAAATCAAATCAAATCAGTCTTTCACATCTCAAGCTGGAACAATGCACAATGAATAGCAGAGTGTGAGGAAGTGCAGAGGGCCAGAATGAATGTGGGGCGCATATATAAGGATCCCTGAAGGCAGTAGGACAGGTAGATCAGGTGGTTAAAACAACATGTAGGATACTTGTCTTTAGCAGCTGCAGCATAGAATATAAGAGGTGGGAGATTTTGATGGAAGTGTATAAAATGCTGGTTTGAGCAGAGCAAGAGAACTGTGTGCAGCGCTGGTCATCACACGACAGGAAGGATGTAATTTTCCCTTAGAGCAGAGACGGCTGGAGGGAGAGTGGGTGTAGTGGGTGGTGGTGGGGAACACTTTCAGGTCGGGAGACCTGAGTGATCTGTACAAAACTATGTGGCACCAAGATAGGAAGAAAACTTCTCCTTTAGTAGAGGTGTCAATAACAAGTGGGGCGTGGATTTAAGGCAAAGGGCAGATTTTTGTGAGTATTTGAGGGAAAATGTTCCCATCCACAGGGTGCTGGGATCTGCAGTTCATGGGCTGAATGGATGTTAGAAGCGGGAACAACCACAAGAGGCATTTAGATCAGCAATTCAAATGCCAGAGCACACATGGCTGTGGATCGAGTGCTGGAAAATGGAATTCGATTGGATAGGTGTTTGATGACCAGTTCAGACATAATGGGCCGAAGGGCCTCATTTTGTGCGGTTAAAACTCTATGGCTGTTAGACCACCCACAGCAGTGGCCACATCACTTGCAGCTCTTACAGCGCTGGCTGGGATACCGACCACGTACCAAACTTCTGTGGTTGCAAATGCGCAATTGCAGCCAGCAGTGAGCTCCCTGGTCTGAGAGAGAAATCTGTCAGCTCTCTGCTGCTGCAGCTAGCTTCAACACAGCAGCTACCCCCAGATAGTCCGGGAGTCCGCAGCACTTCGTGAGCAACCTCCGACCGGATATAGCCCCACCCCACTACCTGGACCAATCACCCACCTTCCTTCACACCAATTGCATGCAGAGAGGCTGCGTGACCCCACTCCCTACCCCACTGTGCAGGCAGAGAGGCAGCGAGAGCCCCTCCCTCCCTCACTGTGCACGCAGAGATACAGCGAGACCCCCTCCCTACCACAGTGTGCATGCAGAGAGGCAGCGACACACCCTCCCTAACCCACTGAGCATGCAGAGAGGCAGCGAGACCCCCTCCCTAATCCACTGTCCAGGCAGAGAGGCAGCGAGACCCCCTTCCTACCCCACTGTGCATGCAGAGAGGCAGCGAGACCCCCCTCCCTTCCCCACTGTGCATGCATAGAGGCAGTGAGACCCCCTCCCTACCCAACTGTGCACGCAGACAGGCAGCGAGACCCCGTCCCTACCCAACTGTGCACGCAGACAGGCAGCGAGACCCCCTCCCTACCCGACTGTGCATGCAGAGAGGCAGCGAGACCCCATCCATAACCCACTGTGCGTGCAAAGAGGCAGCGAGACCCCTCTCCCTACCCCACTGTGCATGCAGAGAGGCAGCGAAACCCCCCTCCCTACCGCACCAATCACTTGCAGAGTGTCAGTGGGACCCTCTGCCCTTCACTACGTTGAGAGTGGCAGCAAGACCAAACTACCTCAACAATCTCGAACAAAGTGGCAGCGGGGCCGCACTCCCTACTCCACCAATGACATGCAGCGTGGTATTGGGCCACCCTCCAAACCCGATCGGCCTGTTCCCCAAGTGCCAAGATGCCTTCAGGTCCCGCCCCTGCAGGCCCCGCCCCTTCTGCTCCAGCCCCTGCAGGTCCCGCCCCTGCAGGCCCACTCCCTGGTACTGCCCGGTGAGCATTGCCCAAGGGGCACCTACCTTTGCCCTCGACCTTGCCCAGCGTCCTCAATGGTCTTTGGTTCTACTGGCGAAGTCATCATGACTGGTCCACGTACGTGGGGTCCAGCTGTTTTCCTCACGACACACAACCTCTCCCAGTGAGGCAAGCGTGCAAAAGCAAAGGCAAGCGTGCCGCACAATTCCATCCCAGGCTCGCTAATTTTATTTAAAATTGTTTTAAAATAAATTGAAATAATCTATTCAGCCTCTCGTCAGAAATGGGCAGGAGACTGAATCCGCTGCATATCCATTGCTGGTGAGGTTGCAAGAGGTGAGAAATCGGGCGTGGACCTGAGTTCTAGGCTGTTACACAGTTTTACTGCTCACCCTGTCATCAATAGACAGGAAGTAGCTGTAAACCCGCCCACCTCCCTTGTGTGTGTGTTTGTGTGTAAATCTGATTGCCTTTATCAGCAAATGTGTGCATTTGTGTATGTGCGTCTAGGTGTGTCTGTGTTTGTGTTTCTGTGAATGTAGGAGGGTTTGTGGTGGTACAGCATTGTTGCCTCACAGCACCAGGGGCCCTGGATCAATTCCAGGCTTGGCTACTGTCTGTGCAGAGTTTGCACGGTCTCCCTGTGTCTGCGTGGTTCTCCTCTGTGTGCTCCGATCTCCTCCCAAAATCTGATAGTTACTCTGTTTAGGTGCATTGGCCAAGATAAGTTCTCCCTCAGCGTACCCGAACAGGGGCTGAAATGTTCACAGTAACTTCAGGGGATTTTTACACTAACTTCACTCTAATGTTAATGTTTCCATACTTGTGACACTGATGAGTAATTTCAAACTTTAGAAAACATGTTCTCTCTCTGTGAGATCTTGCTGTGCACATATGACTAATAAAATGGATTCTGTGATCTGCTGACTGGGTGGGTGATTAGCAGTGAACTGGTGTTACGTGCAGAGGGTAAAAATGATTCTGCCTCAATCTCTTATTCCCGAACGAATAGTGTTTGAGATCACATGTCTATGGAAAGTCACAACACACAGAAGACATTTCAGCCCATAGGCCCTGAGCCAATTGTCAGTCGCTGAAAGAATTAATAACTGGATACAGAGATTCAACAGAAACAACAAGAGCAGCAAACCGTGTACAGTAAATTATAAGAAAATCAACAGAGTTAAACAGCCTTTGTAGAATTAGGAACTGTACACAGGGGACGGGACCTTACAGCCTCACTCTTCCCCAAGCTGCAAAATCCCACCCGTGTTCAACAGACCTTCCCATGCTCCGCCCCTCGTCTGCACCGATTCCCGTGGCGGTCGGGCCGGTACAATTCCAGCCAGGGACTTACCCGGAACACCAACAATCGCTAGGAGGGGATAGTAAAAGTGTTGAATCGCCTTCAGCAGATATCGAATCCGATCAGCTGATGTTATCAACCAACCATCTGCAGTAAACTCAGAAATCCAATGGAATAAACTTCTGTCCTGAACTGGAACATTCCAATCTATTGTTCCCAGATTCTGATCCATTGTTGAAACATTCCAATCCATTGTTCCCAGATTCGGATCCATTGTTGGAAGATTCCAATCCATTGTTCCCCGGATTCTGATCTCTCCTCTCCCTCCCTCTCTCTCCATAGCCGCTGATCTCTGTTAGTGTCGGAGTTTCGGTCCCGCTGCCTCAATGGGACAACACATTGAACGGAATCCCTTATTAATAGAAGAGGGAAATCCCTCCAGACACATTAATCGGATCCATGGAGACTCACATCAATTCCAGTCACTAAACAAACAGCTTCACTTAACCCCCTTCAATCCGACACGTTTTATACCCAAAGTAGAACAGTTACAGCCTCGATGGGGTTTTGAGGGTCAGGGAGGTATGGAAAGTTGGAAATAATGGAGGATCAATATTAATTCGATACAGCAGAGATCACTCTGGTAGCGTTAATTTCGAGACAACGAGAATGCAAAAGAAGGGGTGTACTGCTGAGGGTTTATAAGACACTGGTCTGACCGCATTCAGAATATTGTCAGCAATTTTGGTCCCCGTATCTAAGGAAGGATGTGCTGGCCTTGGAGAGGGTCCAGAGCAGGTTCACAAGAATGATCCGGGGAATGAAAGACTTGACGCAAGAGGAGCGTCTGAGGACTGTGGGTCCATACTCGATGCAGTTTGGAAGTATGAGAAAGGGGATCACATTGAAACTTACAGAATAATGAAAGGCCTGGATAGAGTGCACTTGGGGAAGATGTTTCCATTAGTAGGGGAGACTTGGACCCGAGGGCACAGACTCAGAGGGAAGGGATGGCCCTTTAGAAATGTGATGTGGAGGTGTCGGCGTTGGACTGGGGTGTGCGCAGTAGGAAGTCTCACAGCACCAGTTGCCCACTCACCTGATGAAGGAGCAGCGTTCCGAAAGCTGGTGATTCCAAATAAACCGGTGAGACTTCTTACTTTACAAAGAACAAAGAACAAAGAACAATACAGCACAGGAACAGGCCCTTCGGCCCTCCAAGCCCGCGCCGCTCCCCGGTCCAGGATTGAATCCTGAATCCAGGATCCCCGCCCAATTTTCCAGCCTATCTACATACCAATATCCTATCCACCGAGCTGTCCCTCACAGCTACGATGCTTTGTTCATTACAACCTATTAACTCACCCCCACCCCCCCATTCCAGACCATGTGATCTCCAGGGAGAGGCGAAAACCCAGAGTGAAAAACCCCAGGGCCAATATGGGGAAAAAAAATCTGGGAAATTCCTCTCCGACCCCCTGAGGCGATCGAAACGAGTCCAGGAGATCACAATGGCCCTGATCGGGAAATGCTTCCCAACCCTAGTCATTTCCACTTCCACGAACACCATATGAATTCCCTGCCCCCGAGACGAGGAGGAATTTTTTCAGCTCGAGGGTGGTGAATCTGTGGAATTCATTGCCAGACAGGGCTGTGGAGGCCAGGTCATTGAATGTACTTAAGAAAGAGATAGATAGGTTCTTGACTGGTGCAGCGATCAAGGGTTACAGGGAGAAAGCAGGAGAATGGGTTTGAGAAACTTATCAGCCAGAATTGAATGGTGCAGCCGGCTCGATGGGCCTAATGGCCAAATTCTGCTCCGATATCTTATTGTCTTATGGGTATCATGGTTGTGGGTTTTGGATGAAGGTAACGTCAATCAGAGTTGCTATAGTCTGCTTAATCCAGGCTGTAGCAGATCTTATGTATAGCTCATGGACAGAACAACCTTAGTATGGAACTTCACACGGATCAATCTCTCAGCATTACGTATCGTACAGTCTTAGCTCGAGTCACCAGAAAGAACTATCTCTCAGTGTTACGTACAGTGCAATCTGAGGTTTCAGATAGACCTATCTCTGTGTTATGTACAGTACAATCTGAGCAAGAGGTTTCAGATAGAACTATCTTTCAGTGTTACGTACAGTACAATTTGAGGCTTCAGATAGAACTATCTCTCAGTGTTACATACAGTACAATCTGAGGCTTCAGATAGAACTATCTCTGTCCTATGTACAGCGCAATCTGAGGCTTAAAATAAAACTATCTCTCAGTGTTATGTCCAGTATAATCTTTGGCTTCAGATAGAACTATTTCTCAGTGTTATGTACAGTTCAATCTGAGGCATCAGATAGAATGATCTCTCAGTGTTATGTACAGTACAATCTGAGGCTACAGATAGAACTATCTCTCAGTGTAACGTACAGTACAATTTGAGGCTTCAGATAGAACTATCTCTCAGTGTTACGTACCGTACAATCTGAGGCTTCAGATAGAACTATCCCGCAGTGTTACGTGCAGTACAATCTGAGGCTTCAGATAGAACTATCTCTCAGTGTTACGTACAGTACAATCTGAGGCTTCAGATAGAACTATCTCTCAGTGTTACGTACAGTACAAACTGAGGCTTCAGATAGAACGATCTCTCAGTGTTATGTACAGAAGAACCTGATCAAGAAGCTTCACATCAATCTTTCTCAGCATTTTCTATTGTGAGGTTGTAATGAGGCAAGGGTGACTTGAAGAGAGTGTGGGAGAAGGACAACGGGACACCTGAACAGAGTCAGCAGAACCTTGAGGAGAGTGTGAGAGGAGGACTCTGGGACACCAGGACAGACAAGCAGTACCGCGAGGAGAGTGTGAGAGGGGTTACTGTGTCACCGGGGCAGACAGTCAGCACCTTGAGGAGAGTGTGAGAGGGGACACTGGGTCACCGGGACAGACAGTCAACACCTTGAGGAAAGTTTGAGAGGGGACACTGGGTTACCGGGACAGGCAAGCAGCACCTTGAGGTGAGTGTAAGAGGGGTACAGGGAGACACTGGGACAGACAGTCAGTACTTTGAGGAGAGTGTGAGAGGGGGACTCCAGAACAGACAAACAGCACCTTGAAGAGAGTGTGAGAGGGGGACACTGAGACACCGGGACAGACAGTCAGCACCTTGAGGAGGGTGTGAGATGGGCACACTGGACAATGGGACAGACAAGCAGCACCTGGAGGAGAGTGTGAGAGGGGAGCACAGGGACAGACAGTCAGCACCGTGAGGAGAGTGTGAGCGGGGGACACTGGACAACAAGACAGACAAGCAGCACCTTGAGGAGAGTGGGAGAGGGGGACACCAGGACAGACAAGCAGCACCTTGAGGAGAGTGCGAGAGGGGGGCACTGGGACAGACAAGCAGCACCTTGAGGAGTGTGTGAGAGGGGGACACTGGGACACTGGGACAGACAAGCAGCACCTTGAAGAGACTGTGAGAGGGGGACACTGGGACAGACAGTCGACACCGAGAGGAGAGTGTGAGATGAGGACATAGAGGATTCAAGCTACTGGTAGAGTTGTGCAGCACTGGGACCGAGACCATTTGTTTATGGCCTGTGGTGCTGAGGATTCTCTTCAATATCGACTCCACAGTCAGGCGTCAGGGACACAACTCTTTGTTCCATCTGTTCACACAACGCTCCAAATATTGACTGCCTACTCTGGGAGAATCCCAACAGCTCACCCCACACCTGAAATCACATGGCCCGTTCACTTAAAGAATGCCCCAACATATATAACTCTCCTCCTGTGTAAATAATAACCCCCTCCTCACCATCCCCCCCCCGCTCCCCACCCCCTTCCCCCCACTCCCCCTTTACAGCAACAGCATTTGAAACCGTTTACGAACAATTGTACATTTTTCCCTATTTACCTCATACAGTCTTGGTGCAGAATCCACAGCATATTTACAATATAATACAACCCATAGTTCATCCCTCACCCTTACGTCCATCTCACATAGACCTGATCGGGGGAACGACAATCTCTGGGGGTTGATGCCTGGAGACTGGAGCCAGTTATAAGATCCTCTCTGCTGAGTAAGGCCTCGATGAACCCACCAACGTTTGATCGTCTTCCCACCCGTCATCAGAAACCAATGTCGAGTTCCCTGTCCCCTCCATGAGTGGAGGAGCTGTTGATACCAGGCCTCCCTGGCCTCCCACATAATAGAACAGGGAGTGTAGAAGGTGGCAGGAATCTAACTTCAGGCAGAGCAAAAAAGGTGACAAAAATGAGAAGGAATGTGGTCAATGCAGGACTGAGGACGTTGTACCTAAATGTGCACAGAATATGGGTCAAGGTAAATGAGCTTGCTGCGCACATTAAAATTGGCTGGTACGATGTTGTGGGCATCACAGAGGGGATCAGGGCTGGGATCTAAATATCCAAGGATAGGTGTCCTATTGGAAGGACAGGCATATGGGCAAAGGAGGTGGGGTTGTATTGTTATTAAGGAATGGCGTTACATCAATAGCAAGAAGCGACATAGGATCAGAAGGCATAGAATATCTGTGGGTAGAGTTGAGGAAAAACAATGATAAAGAATACCCTGATGGAAGTTATGTACAGGCCTCCAAGCAGTAGTCAGGATGAGGGGCAGAAAATAAATCTGGAGATAGAGAAGGCATATAAAAAGGCAATAGTTACAATAATTAATGGGGACTTCAATATACAGGTGGCCTGGGAAAATCCGGTAGGTCGTGGATCCCAAGAAAAGGAATTTGTGGAATGTCTGAGAAATGGTTTTTTGGACCACCGTGTGACAGAGCCTACTGGGGAACTGGGAATTCTGGATTTGGTGTTGTGTAATGAGGCAGATTTGATTACGGAACTTAAAGTGGAGTAACGCTGAGAGAGCAGTGACCACAATATGATAGAATTTACCCTGCAGTTTGAGAGGGAGAAGCTGGAATCAGATGCAAGGATATTACAATTAAATAGCGGTAACTACAAAGACATGAGGGAGGAGCTGGTTGGAGTTGATTGGAAAGGGAGCCTAGCAGGGGAGACAGTGGAACAGCAATGGCAGGAGTTTTGAGGGGTTATTCGGGAGGCACAACAGAAATTAATCCCAAGGAGGAGGAAACCTGCCAAAGAGAGGATGAAGCGTCCATGGCTTACGAGGAAAGTCAAGGACAGCATAAAAGCAATATAATCAGTGGAGGCAGGGAGTGTCCCAGAGGACTGGAAAGTTGCTAATGTAACACCGCTGTTTAAGAAGGGAGGGAGGCAGCAGACGGGAAATTATAGGCCGGTTTGACTGACTTCGTTCATTGGCAACATTTTAGAGTCCATTATTAAAGATGAGATTACGGAGTACTTGGAAGTGCATGATGAAATAGGACTGAGTCAGCACGGCTTTGTCAAGGGGAGCTCATGTCTGACAAATCTGTGAGAGTTCTTTAGGAGGTAACAAGGAAGTTAGATAAAGGAGAACCAGTGGACCTGATTTATTTGGATTTCCAAAAGGCCTTTGACAAGGTGCCACATAGGAGGCTGTTAAAAAAATTAAGAGCCCATGGTATTAAGGGTAAGATCCTGGCATGGATAGAGGGTTGGTCGACTGGCAGAAGGCAGAGAGTGGGGATAAATGGGTCTTTTTCAGGATGGCAGCTGGTAACTAGTGGTGTGCCTTAGGGGTCGGTGCTGGGAACACAACTTTTCACAATCCACATTAACGATTTGGAAGAACGAAATGAAGCCACTGTTGCTAATTTTGCAGATGATAGAAAGATATGAAGAGGGAGAGATAGTATTGAGGAAGCAGGGGGGCTGCACAAGGACTTGGATAGGCTAGGAGAGTGGGCAAAGAAGTGGCAGATGGAATATAACGTGGAAAAGTGTGAGATTATGAACATTGGAAGGAGAAATGGAGGCATAGACTATTTTCTAATTGGGGAAATGCTTAGGCAATCAGAAGCACAAACGGACTAGGGAGTCCTTGTTCAAGATTCTCTGAAGGTTAACGTGTAGGTTCAGTTCGCAGTCAGGAAGACAAATGCAATGTTAGCATTCATGTCGAGAGGGCTGGAATACAAGAGCAGGGATGGACTTCTGAGGCTACATCAGGCTAGATTTGGAGCATTGTGAGCGATTTTGGGCCCAGTATCTGAGGAAGGATGTGCTGGCCTTGGAAAGGGTCCAGAGGAGTTTCACAAGAATGATCCCTGGAATGAAGAGCTTGTCGTATGAGGAACGGTTGAAGACTCTGGGTCTGTACTCGATGGAGTTTCGAAGGATGAGGGTGATCTTATTGAAACTTACAGGATACTGCGAGGCCTGGATAGAGTGGACGTGGAGAGGATGTTTCCACTAATAGTAAAAACTAGAACCAGAGGGCATAACCTCAGGCTAAAGGGACGGTCCTTCAAAACGGAGACAAGGAGGAATTTCTTCAGCCAGAGAGTGGTGAATCTGTAGAATTCGTTGCCACAGAGGGCTTTGGAGGCCAGGTCATTGAGCATCTTTAAGACAGAGATAGATGGGTTCTTGATCAATAAAGGAATCAAGGGTTATGGGGAGAAGGCAGGAGAATGGGGATGAGAATCATATCAGCCATGATTGAATGGTGGAGCAGACTCGGTGGGCCGAATGGCCTAAATCTGTTCCTCTATCTCAAGGTTTTATGACGAGAGATTGTATAGGCTTGGGCAGTTTTCCTTGGAGCAGAGAAGACTGAGGGGCGACCTGATCGAGGTGTACAAGATTATGAGGGACATGGACAGAGTGGATAAGGAGCAGCTGTTTCCCTCAGTTGAAGGGTCAGTTAAGAGAGGACATAGGTTCAAGGTGAGGGTCAGGAGGTTTGGGGGGATGTGAGGAAAAGCCCTTTACCCAGAGGGTGGTGATGGTCTGAAATGCGTTGCCTGGGAGGGTGGTCGAGTCAGGATGCCTCACATCCTTTAAAAAGTGCCTGGCTGAGCACTTGGCACATCATAACACTCAGGGCTATGGACCAGGAGCTGGTAAATGGGATTACGTGGGCAGGTCAGGGCATTTCATGCGTCAATGCAGACTCGATGGGCCGAAGGGCCTCTTCTGCGCCATGTGATTCTATGATTCTCTGAGTGTTGCTGAGGTCATGGAGTAGCGGGGAAGTGATGGGTTCGGGCTGGTTGGGTTGGTGGGGATCAGGTCGTGGGAGAGGCAGGTGTGAGTGGAATGTTAGAATGGAATCAATGTAACAACCAACAGAACCACATTGGATCTGATGTAGTGACCAATGGGAACAAGCCATAAGGGTCAGCTGACCTAGGAAACTATGTAACCAATGAGAAAATGACGTGGCGATCAGCTGACCAGCTGACTCAGTATAAGTAAGAAGCTGCTGTGGTTTGTGGGAGCTTGGAATGGCCCAGGGTGAGGTCTCGAGTGTTGGAATAATGATGTTTCATTATTAAACCTTTCTGTTTGATTTACAAGTTGGAGTAAGTTTTGTTTCATTTTATTGCCCAGGGATTAGAAATAGGAAAGGAGCGGTGACGTTGTTAGGAGTTTACTATCAGCCCCCAAATAGTAATAGAGATGTGGAGGAAGAAATTGCTAAGCAGATTATGGATATGTGTGGGGGTCACAGGGTAGTTGTCATGGGGGACTTTAACTTTCCAAATATTGGTTGGAACCTTTATAGGTCGAATAGTTCGGATGGGGTAGTTTTTGTGCAGTGTGTGCAGGAGGGTTTCCTGACACAATATGTGGATAGGCCGACAGGAGGTGAGGCGACATTGGATTTGGTACTGGGAAATGAACCGGGCCAAGTGTTAGATTTGGTTGTGGGAGAGCACTTTGGTGATAGTGACCACAATTCGGTGTCTTTTGTGATTGCAATGGAGAGGGAAAGGGCCATACGGCAGGGCATAGTTTACAATTGGGGGAGAGGTAATTATGATGAAATCAGGCGGGAATTCGGAAGAATAAGTTGGGAACAGAAACTGTCAGGGAAAGGCACGATTGAAAAGTGGAACTTTTTCAAGGAACAAATACTGCGTGTCCTTGATAGGTATGTCCCTGCCAGGCAGAGAGGAAATGGCTGGTGAGGGAACCATGGTTCACAAAAGAGGTGGAATGTCTTGTCAAGAGGAAGAAGGAAGCGTATGTTAGGTTGAGAAAACAAGGTTCAGTTGGCTCGATGGAGGGTTACAAGTTAGCAAGAAATGAGCTGAAAAGGGGGCTTAGGAGAGCTAGGAGGGGGCATGAGAAGTCATTGGTGGGTCGGATCAAGGAAAACCCCAAGGCTTTTTACTCTTATGTGAGGAGTAAAAGAATGACCAGGGTGAGGCTGGGGCCAGTCAAGGACGGCAGGGGGAATTTGAGCATGGAGTCAGAAGAGATAGGAAAGGTGATGAATTAATACTTTCCTTCGGTGTTCACCAAGGAGAGGGGCCATGTTTTTGAGGCAGAGAGGGTGTCACAGGCTGATAGGCTGGAGGAAGTAGATGTTCGGAGGGAAGATGTACTATCAATTTTGAATAAACTGAAAGCTGATAAGTCCCCTGGGCCTGAAGAAATATATCCTAGGATTCTTTGGGAGGCAAGGGATGAGATAGCAGAGCCTTTGGCTTTGATCTTTGCGTCCTCACTGTCCACGGGGGTGGTGCCAGAGGACTGGAGAGTGGCGAATGTTGTTCCTCTGTTTGAGAAAGGGAATAGAAATGACCCTGGTAATTATAGGCCGGTTAGTCTTACTTCGGTGATCGGTAAGTTGATGGAAAAGGTCCTTAGGAATGGGATTTAAGACCATTTGGAAAGATGCGGCTTAATCCGGGATAGTTAGCACGGATTTGTGAAGGGCAAGTCTTGCCTCACAAATTTGATAGAATTTTTTGAGGAGGTAACTAAGTGTGTAGATGAAGGTAGTGCAGTTGATGTCAGATACATGGATTTTAGTAAGGCGTTTGATAAAGTCCCCCACGGTCGGCTTATGAAGAAAGTAAGGATGTGTGGGATAGAGGGAAGTTTGGCCGATTGGATAGGTAACTGGCTATCTAACAGAAGACAGAGGGTGGTGGTGGATGGAAAATTTTCGTACTGGAAACCGGTTACCAGCGGAGTGCCACAGGGATCAGTGCTTGGTCCTCTGCTATTTGTAATTTTTATAAATGACTTGGAGAAGGGGGCTGAAGGGTGGATCAGTAAATTTGCTGATGACACCAAGATTGGTGGAGTAGTGGATGAGGGGGAGGTCTGTTGTAGGCTCCAAAGAGACATAGATAGGATGCAAAGCTGGGCTGAAAAATGGCAAATGGAGTTTAACCCTGATAAATGTGAGGTGATTCATTTTGGTAGGACTAATTTAAATGTGGATTACAGGGTCAAAGGTAGCGTTCTGAGGACTGTGGAGGAACAGAGAGATCTTGGGGTCCATATCCACAGATCTCGAAAAGTTGCCACTCAAGTGGATAGAGCTGTGAAGAAGGCCTATAATGTGTTAGCTTTTATTAACAGGGGGTTGGAGTTTAAGAGCCGTGGGGTTATGCTGCAACTATACAGGACCTTGGTGAGACCACATTTGGAATATTGTGTGCAGTTCTGGTCACCTCACTATAAGAAGGATGTGGAAGTGCTGGAAAGACTGCAGAGGAGATTTACCAGGATGCTGCCTGGTTTGGAGGGTAGGTCTTATGAGGAAAGGTTGAGGGAGCTAGGGTGTTCTCTCTGGAGCGGAGGAGGCTGAGGGGAGACTTAATAGAGGTTTATTAAATGATGAAGGGGATAGATAGAGTGAACGTTCAAAGACTATTTCCTCGGGTGGATGGAGCTATTACAAGGGGGCATAACTATAGGGTTCATGGTGGGAGATATAGGAAGGATATCAGAGGTAAATTCTTTACGCAGAGAGTGGTTGGGGTGTGGAATGGACTCCCTGCAATGATAGTCGAGTCAGACACGTTAGGAACATTTAAGCGGTTATTGGATAGGCACATGGAGCACACCAGGATGATAGGGAGTGGGATAGCTTGATCTTGGTTTCAGATAAAGCTCGGCACAACATCGTGGGCTGAAGGGCCTGTTCTGTGCTGTACTGTTCTATGTTCTAACTGAAGAGTCCCTTCTGTTGGATGAACATGGAATACCGAGGGGGGTGGGGTGTTTATTTGGGGTGGGGGTGGGGTAGGGCATGTGGGGCTGTCCCATAAGGGACACCATCTGCACCTTTAAAATAAAATCCAAAGTTATAAGAGAGTTTCCCCCTCCTAATGTTTTCAGTGTGGCTATGATCTGATGTCAGTGATTGAAATCAGTTTGTCAGATGGTAGCAGGCACAGCACAACTCTCCAGTAGAATAGGCCCTATGGACAATCGTCGGGTAAACCCTTAACTATCTGAGGGGCAACAAGTACAATATTACCCAGCCCTCCTTCCCGTTATCAGACAGATCCCCCCCCCCACCCCCCCACCAACCAGCCCATGCTTCAACCCATTATTAATTAAAACTCTGTCTGTCTCCTCAAATTTGCCATGTACCAGTGAAGACGAGAATGGGTTAATGAACTTTGTAACACTTAAGCGTTGAGACCCGAACGCTGTAATAATTAAGAGATTTGTGAGAGGCAATGCAGAGCTCATTGTTTTCGTGTCCGTAAAGCTTGTTTTCATGTGTCAAACCAGATAAGAGAGACAGCTGTCCTTGCTGCGGTTTTCAACCATATGATTTTCCCAGCTAATATAAGCTAAGCAGAGTCAGCGAAGGAGAATCCATTTTAACATGGTGGAACTTACATGTATACCTTCTGTGATTGTATAATCATAAATTCACATTTATTAATTATATACTATTCTTCCTCACCGATATAAAGTGTTATATAGACCCCTGTACGTCAGTTAACCTGTGTGTACAAACTTATAATCTGAACAACCCACAGGAGTCCACATAGAGGCGACAAACAGGCAGCCTTGAGATGGCCACGATTACATGGACTACGTGAAGGATGGAATCACTGAGGCAGCAATAATCGTGGGAAGATACAGACGTGACCAGGGGCGAAAATATAGGTATAAATGTTTGCTCATGATCTGTATTCGGTGAGAAGTCTGGAGACCGCGTTAGGGATCGGACTTCTCCCACAATTGTGAAAATAAACCACTGTACTTTGACTCACGACTGGTCTCAGAGTTATTATTTTACCTACAACACCAGCATCCACGGCACTCCGAGGTAATGAATTCCACAGATTCACCACCCATTGAGAGAAGTAATTTCTCCTCATATCTGTTTTAAATCTGCTACCCTTTTCCCGTAAGATGCCCTACCTTGTCCTACACTGTGATTCCTGTTAGGCTGCTTTATACCACTCCCACTCCGGTGGCACAGTGATTAGCACTGCTGCCTCACAGCGACAGGGACCTGGGTTTGATTGCCGTCTTGCGTCACTGTCTGTACGCAGTCTGCACATTCTCCTCATGTCTGAGTGGGTGTCCTCCGGGTGCTCCAGTTTCCTCCCACAGTGCAAAGACGTGCTGGTTACGGTGCATTGACCGTGCTAAATTCTCCCTCAGTGTAACCCGAACAGGCGCCGGAATGTGGCGACTCGGGGATTTTCACAGTAACGTCATTGCAGTGTTGATGTAAGCCTACTTGTGACACTAATAAATAAACTTTATACTTATTCACTGGTGCTTGAGTGTTAAACATCCCGATACAATCAGCACTTCTTTACAGAGCAAAAGTATTCACATTCCAAGAGATACATGGGAGAGTGTACATTGGAGGGCCGAAGGGCCTGTTCACGTGCAGCACTTTTCTTTGTTCTTAAGGCATAAATATCTTTAAGCATGTTGATTTTGAAATAATTTTATCCAAGATTTAACATAAATTTGCCTTCTTTATATCAGGCTATGGATCTGACTCTTCTGGTAAGAACAACACCCTTCAGTTCAGTACCTGTTATTCAACTCCTCCAAGACAGTCACGGGGGCGATGGATTATTCACTCAAACATTTCCCTAAGATGCTTTTAGGATGATAAGCTTTGGAAATTTAAGCAGATAGTGAAAAATCATGATGGTTCAAATAATCCGATCACATTGCAGAATACCAAGACAAATATAACCTGGTGCCTGGTTTATTGGTTTAGCTGTGTTACCTCACAGCACCAGGGAACTGGGTTTGATTCCAGGCTTGCGTCACTGTTTTTGTGGAGCCTGCATGTTCTCCCCGTATCTGCGTGGTTCTCCTCTGTGTGCTCCAGTTTCACCCCACAGTCCAAAGATGTGCAGATTAGGTGGATTGGCCATGCTAAATTGCCCCTTGTTGTCCAGAGATGACAAGGTTAGGTGAATTAACCATGCAAAATTGCCCCTTTGTGTCCAATGATGTGCAGGTTAGGGGGATTGGCTGTACAGATTATCCTTTAGTGTCCAAAGATGTACTGGTTAGGGGGATTGGCCATGATAAATTACCCCTTATTGTCCAGAGATGACAAGGTTAGGTGAATTGACCATGCAAAATTGCTCCTTAATGTCCAATGATGGGCAAGTTAGGGGGATTGGCCATCCTAAATTGCTCCTTAGAGTCCAAATGTGCTCGTTAGGTGGATTGGCCATGCGAAATTCTCCCTCAGTGTACCTGAACAGGCACTGGAGTGTGGCGACTAGGGGATTTTCACAGTAACTTAATTGCAGTGTTAATGTAAACTGACCGATGACACTAAAAATGACATTTTAAGAAAGCTAATTTTATTGTTACGGTTCATATGCAGATTTAAAACACACGTGATTATTGCCCTCTCTTTAACAAGGGCACACAGAGTTTATTCTTGTACAAAAGCAAGGTACTGCAGAAACTGGAATCGGAAAGAATTCTAACGAAGGGTCATCCAGAGATGAAACATTGGCTCTATTCTCTCTCCACAGATGCTGTCAGACCTGCTGATTTAACGGCATTTTCTGTATTTGTTTCTTCTGGTATACTTTACCACTCTTACTGGTGGATTCTTTCCCCAAGAACTCCTCATCTCCAGACATACAACTTCCACTTTCCAGCATCCTCAGCCCAATGAATCTCTAACACGACACGGTGGCACAGTGGTTAGCACTGCTGCCTCACAGCAGCATGGTGGCACAGTGGTTAGCACTGCTACCTCACAGCGACACGGTGGCACAGTGGTTAGCACTGCTGCCTCACAGCGACATGGTGGCACAGTGGTTATCACTGCTGCCTCGCAGCGACACGGTGGCACAGTGGTTAGCACTGCTGCCTCACAGCGACATGGTGGCACAGTGGTTATCACTGCTGCCTCGCAGCGACACGGTGGCACAGTGGTTAGCACTGCTGCCTCACAGCGACATGGTGGCACAGTGGTTAGCACTGCTGCCTCACAGCGACATGGTGGCACAGTGGTTATCACTGCTGCCTCACAGCGACATGGTGGCACAGTGGTTATCACTGCTGCCTCACAGCGACACAGTGGCACAGTGGTTAACACTGCTGCCTCAGAGCAGCACGGTTGCACAGTGGGTAGCACTGCTGCCTCACAGTGACACGGTGGCACAGGGGTTAGGCACTGCTGCCTCGCAGGAGCACGGTGGCACAGTGGTTAGCACTGCTGCCTTTCAACGGCAGAGACCCGTGTTCAATTCCCAGCTTGGGTCATTGTCTGTGTTCAGTCTGCATGTTTCCCCGTGTCTGTGTGTGTATCGTCCGGGTGCTCCTGTTTCCACTCACAGTCTGAAAGACGTGCTGGTTAGGTGCATTGGCCATGCCAAATTCTCCCTCAGTGAACCCGAACAGGCGCCGGAGTGTGGCGACCAGGGGATTTTCACAGTAGATTCATAGAGGTTTACAACATGGAAACAGGCCCGTTGGCCCAACTTGTCCACACCTGCAGTTTTTACCAATAAGCGAGTTCAAATTGCCCACATTTGGCCCATATTCAGGACAGGGAGGGAGGCAAGAGAAGGGGTGGAGTGGCACTGCTGATCAGGGATAGTGTCACAGCTGTAGAGAAGGTGTATGCTGTGGAGGCATTATCGACAGAGTCTCTCTGGGTGGAAGTTCGGAGTGGGAAGGGGTCGATCACTTTGCTGGGAGTTTTCGATAGGCCACCCAATAGTAAAAGGGAGGTGGAGGAGCAGATAGGGAAACAGATCCTGGAGAGTTGCAATAATAGCAGAGTTGTTGTGATGGGAGACTTTAATTTCCCAAACATAGAATGGAATATCCCGAGGGTAAGTGGCTTGGATGGGGAGGAGTTCGTTAGGTGTGTTCAGGAGCGTTTCCTGACACAGCATGTGGACAAGCCGACAAGAGGAGAGGCTGTGCTTGAGCGGATACTGACCAATGACCCTGGACAGGTGTCAAATCTTTCAGTGGGAGAGCATCTTGAGGATAGCGATCATAACTTTATCTCCTTTATGCTTCCATTGGAAAAAGAGAGGATCAGGCAAGCAAGGAAAGCGTTTATATGGAGTAAGGGGAAATATGAAGACAAAAGGCAGCAAATAGAACATAGAACATAGAACAGTACAGCACAGAACAGGCCCTTCAGCCCACGATGTTGTGCCGAGCTTTATCTGAAACCACGATCAAGTTATCCCACTCCCTATCATCCTGGTGTGCTCCATGTGCCTATCCAATAATCGCTTAAATGTTCCTAAAGTGTCTGACTCCACTATCACTGCAGGCTGTCCATTCCACACCCCAACGACTCTCTGCGTAAAGAACCTACCTCTGATATCCTTCCTATGTCTCCCACCATGCACCCTATAGTTATCCCCCCTTGCAATAGCTCCATCCACCCGAGGAAATAGTCTTTGAACGTTCACTCTATCTATCCCCTTCATCATTTTATAAACCTCTATTAAGTCTCCCCTCAGCCTCCTCCGCTCCAGAGTGAACAGCCCTAACTCCCTCAACCTTTCCACATAAGACCTACCCTCCAAACCAGGCAGCATCCTGGTAAATCTCCTCTGCACTCTTTCCAGCGCTTCCACATCCTTCTTATAGTGAGTTGACCAGAACTGCACACAGTATTCCAAATGTGGTCTCACCAAGGTCCCGTATAGTTGCAGCATAACCCCACGGCTCTTAAACTCCAACCCCCTGTTAATAAAAGCTAACACACTATAGGCCTTCTTCACACCTCTATCCACTTGAGTGGCAACCTTTAGAGATCTGTGGATATGGACCCCAAGATCTCTCTGTTCCTCCACAGTCTTCAGAACCCTACCTTTGACCCTGTAATCCACATTTAAATTAGTCCTACCAAAATGAATCACCTCACATTCATCAGGGTTAAACTCCATTTGCCATTTTTCAGCCCAGCTTTGCATCCTATCTATGTGTCTTTGCAGCCTACAACAGCCCTCCACCTCATCCACTACTCCACCAATCTTGGTGTCATCAGCAAATTTACTGATCCACCCGTCAGCCCCCTCCTCTAAGTCATTAATAAAAATCACAAAGAGCAGAGGACCAAGCACTGATCCCTGTGGCACTCCGCTAGCAACCTGCCTCCAGTCCGAAAATTTTCCATCCACCACCACCCTCTGTCTTCGATCAGATAGCCAGTTACCTATCCAATCGGCCAACTTTCCCTCTATCCCACACCTCCTTACTTTCATCATAAGCCGACCATGGGGGACCATATCAAACACCTTACTAAAATCCATGTATATGACATCAACTGCCCGACCTTCATCAACACACTTAGTTACCTCCTCAAAAAATTCAATCAAATTTGTGAGGCACGACTTGCCCTTCACGAATCCGTGCTGACCATCCCGGATTAATCCGCATCTTTCTAAATGGTCGTAAATCCCATCCCTAAGGACCTTTTCCATCAATTTACCAACCACTGAAGTAAGACTAACCGGTCTATAATTACCATGGTCATTTCTATTCCCTTTCTTAAACAGAGGAACAACATCCGCCACTTTCCAGTCCTCTGGCACCATCCCCGTGGACAGTGAGGACCCAAAGATCAAAGCCAAAGGCTCTGCAATCTCATCCCTTGCCTCCCAAAGAATCCTAGGATACCTTTCATCAGGCCCAGGGGACTTATCGACCTTCAGTTTATTCCAAACTGCCAGGACATCCTCCCTCCGAACAACTATTTCCTCCAGCCTATTAGCCTGTAACATCTTCTCTTCCTCAAAAACATGGCCCCTCTCCTTGGTGAACACTGAAGAAAAGTATTCATTCATCACCTCGCCTATCTCTACTGACTCCTTACACAAGTTCCCACGACTGTCCTTGACCGGCCCGAACCTCACCCTGGTCATTCTGTTATTCCTCACATAAGAGTAAAAAGCCTTGGGGTTTTCCTTGATCCGACCCGCCAAGGACTTCTCATGTCCCCTCCTAGCTCTCCTAAGCCCCTTTTTCAACTCATTCCATGCTATCTTGTAACCCTCAATCGAGCCATCTGAACCTTGTTTCCTCATCCCTACATAAGCTTCCCTCTTCCTTTTCACAAGACATTCCACCTCTTTTGTGAACCATGGTTCCCTCACTCGGCCATTTCCTCCCTGCCTGACAGGGACATGCCTATCAAGGACACCCAGTATTTGTTCCTTGAAAAAGTTCCACTTTTCATTAGTGCCTTTCCCTGACAGTTTCTGTTCCCATCTTATGCCCCCTAATTCTTGCCTAATCGCATCATAATTACCTCTCCCCCAATTGTAAACATTGCCCTGCCGTATGACCCTATCCCTCTCCATTGCAATAACAAAAGACACCGAATTGTGGTTACTATCTCCACAGTGCTCTCACACAACCAAATCTAACACTTGGCCCGGTTCATTTCCCAGTACCAAATCCAATGTGGCCTCACCTCTTGTCGGCCTATCCACACATTGTGTCAGGAAACCCTCCTGCACACACTGCACAAAAACTGCCCCATCCGAACTATTTGACCTATAAAGTTTCCAATCAATATTTGGAAAGTTAAAGTCCCCCATGGCAACTACCCTGTGACCCCCACACATATCCATAATCTGCTTAGCAATTTCTTCCTCCACATCTCCATTACTATTTGGTGACCTATACTAAACTCCTAACAACGTGACCGCCTCTTTCCTATTTCTAATTTCAGCCCATATTACCTCCGTGTGCAGATCCCCCTCGAAGTGCCTTTCCGCAGCCGTTAGACTATCCTTGATTAACAATGTCACTCCTCCACCTCTTTTCCCAGCTTCCCTACTCTTACTGAAACATCTATATCCCGGAACGTCCAACAACCATTCCTGTCCTTGTTCTACCCACGTCTCCGTAATGGCCACAACATCGTAGTCCCAAGTACCAATCCACGCCCCAAGTTCATCTACTTTGTTCCAGATGCTCCTTGCATTGAAGTAGGCACATTTCAACCCACCTTCCTGTCTACCAGTACCCACCCTTGACCTTGATACCTTCCCCAGTACCCCACCACCCTCAACACTGACTTCTGGACTACAACTCCTTTTCCCACTCCCCTGACAAATTAGTTTAAACTCCCCTGAAGAGTCGTAGCAAATTTCCCTCCCAGGATATTGGTGCTCCTCTGGTTCAGGTGCACCCCATCCTGTTTGTACAGGTCCCACCTTCCCCAGAATGTGTTCCAATTATCCATGTATCTGAAACCCTCCCTCCTACACCATCCCTGCAACCACATGTTTAACTGCACTCTCTCCCTGTTCCTCAACTCGCTATCACGTGGCACCGGTAACATACCAGAGATGACCACATGTTCTGTCTTGGCTCTCAGCTTCCAGCCCAGCTCCCGAAATCCCTGTTTTAAATCCCCGTCTCTTCTCTAACCTATGTCGTTGCCACCAATGTGTTCCACGACTTGTGACTGTTTCCACTCCCCCTTAAGAATCCGGAAGACACGGTCCGAGACGTCACGGACCCTGGCATCCGGCAGGCAACATACCATCCTCGAGTCTCTTTTCCTGCCACAGAACCTCCTATCAATCCCTCTAACTAACGAGTCCCCAATAACTATTGCCCTCCCGCTCTCCCCCTTACCCTCCCGAGCCACAGAGACGGACACAGTGCTGGAGATCCTCTCACTGCGGCTCACCACTTGTCCGTCGTCCCCCTCAACCATACCCAAAGCGGAATACTTGTTGCTAAGGGGAACGACCACAGGGGATCCCTGCACTGACTGCTTCCTCCCAGCCCCTCTCACCGTCACCCATCTATTTTCATTCCTCGGAGTAACTGTATCCCTAAAGCTTCTGTCTATGGCCACCTCCGCATCCCTAATGATCCTAAGTTCATCCAACTCCAGCTCCAGTTCCCTAACACGGTTTTGGAGGAGCTGCAGATGAGTGCACTTCCCACAGGTGTAATCATCAGGGACACTGACGTCGTCCCTCACCTCAAACATAGTGCAAGAGGAACATAGCACTGCCTGCACACCCATCCCCTCTAGATACCTTGCCAGTACCAGGTCGCGTGATGCTTGGGGATTAATCATTATTTAGAGTGATCATTGGGATTGTGTCTTTTTACAGTGATCTGTGGGCATTGTGTCATTATTGAGAGTGTTCCTTGGTGATTGCGATGTTATTCAGAGTGACACTTGGGGATGGTGTCACTATTGAGAGTGATCCTGGGGATTATGTGACTATTTCGTGTGAACCTTGGGGATTGTTTCACTATTTAGAGTGATACTTGGGGATTGTGTCACTGATTAGAGTGATCCTTGAGGATTGTGCCATTATTTAGAAAGCTCCTTGGGGTTCTGTCAGTATTTACAATGATCCATGGGAATTGAGTCATTAATAACAATAATCTATGGGGATTGTATCACGCTACAGGGTGATCCTTGTGGATTGTGTCACTATTAAAAGTAATCCTTGAGGATTGTGTCGCTTTTCAGCGTGATCGTTGGGGAATGTGTCACTATTTAGAGTGTTCTTTGGGGTTCGTGTAACTATGTGCAATGATCCTTGGGCATTGTGTCTTTATTTAGAGTGATCCTTGGGGATTGTGTCTCTATTTAGAGTGATCCTTGTGGATTGTGTCACTATTTAGAGTGATCTTTTGGGATTGTGTCACTATTTAGAGTGATTCTTGAGGATTGTATTACTATTTAGAGTGATCCTTGGGGATTGTGTCACTATCTAGAGTGATCCTTGAGGATTGTGTCACTATTTAGATTGATCCTTGGGGATTCTGTCACCAGTTATAGTGATCCTTGGGGACTGTGTCACTATTTAGAGTGATCCTTGGGGATTGTGTCAGTATTCGGAGTGATCCTTTGGGATTGTGACACTATTTACAGTGATCCTTGGGGAGTGTGGCGCTATTTACAATGATCCTTGGGTATTGTGTAACTATTTGGAGTGACTCTTGTGGATTGTGTCACTAATTAGTGCTTACCTTGCAGATTGTGTCACTATAGAACATAGAAAACCTACAGCACAAACAGGTCCTTCGGTCGACAAGTTGCGCCGAACAATTTCCTTCCCTTCTCGGCGCATCTATAACCCTCTATCTTACCAACCTCCATGAACCTATGCAAAAGTCTCTTAAAAGACTCTATCCAATCCGCTTCCACCACCACTACCGGCAGCCGATTCTACGCACCCACCACCCTCTGAGTGAAAAAGTTACCCCTAACATCTCCTCTATACCTACTCCCCAGCAGCCTAAACCTGTGGCCTCTCGTGACAACCATTTCAGCCCTGGGTAAAAGCCTCTGAGAATCCACTCTATCAATACGTCTCAACATCTTATACACATCTAACAGGTCACCTCTCATCCTTCACCTCTCCAAGGAGAATAGACCTAGCTCTCTCAACCTATCCTGATAAAGCATACCACTTCATCCTGGCAACATCCTCGTAATTCTCCTCTGCTCCCGTTCTATGGCTTCCACATCCTTTCTGTAATGAGGCGACCAGAACTGGGCACAGTACTCCAGGTGAGGTCTGACCAGGGTCCTATACCGCTGCAGCATTATCTCCCGATTTCTAAACTCAATTCCTCTATTGATGAATGCCAGTATGTCATACCTTCTTAACCACAGCCTTTACCTGCTACGCCGCTTTGAGCGTCCTATGAACCCGGACCCCAAGATCCCTCTGTTCTTCCACACTGCCAAGCGTCTTACCCTTAATATCCTATTCTTCCATCCTAGTCGACCTGCCAAAATGAACCACCACACACTTATCTGTGTTGAAGTCCATCTGCCACTTCTCCGCCCAGTCATGCATCTTATCAATGTCTCATTGCAACTGCTGACATCCCTCTACACTATCCACAACACGTCCAACCTTTGTGTCATCAGCAAACTTGCCAACCCATCCTTCCACTTCCTCATCCCGGTCATTTATAAAAATCACAAAGAGCAAGGCTCCCACTGGTGACCGACCTCCACTCTGAAAAAGACCCATCTACAACCACTCTTTGCCTTCTGTGGGCAAGCCAGTTCTGAATCCACAAAGCAACGTCCCCTTGTATCCCATGCCCCTTCACTTTCTCCATAAGCCTTGCATGGGGCACCTTATCAAACACCTTACTGAAATCCATATAAACCACATCTACCGCTCTCCCCTCGTCTACGTGTCTAGTCACACCTTCAAAAAACTCAATCAGGCTCGTAAGGCATGATCTGCCTCGGACAAAGCCGTGCTGGCTACTTCTGATCATACTATTCCTTTCCAAATGTTCACAAATCCTGCCTCTCAGGATCTTCTCCATCAACTTACCTACCACTGAGGTTAGACTCACTGGTCTATAATTTCCTGGGCTATTCTTCTCCCTGTCTTGAATAAGGGAACTACATCCGCCATCCTCCAATCCTCTGGAACCTCTCCCGTCTCCATTGACAACGCAAAGATTATCGCCAGAGGATCAGCAATCTCTTCCCTCGCCTCCCACAGTAACCTGGGATACATCCCATCCGGTCCCGGCGATTTATCTAACGTGATGCTTTTCAACAGCTCCAACACATCCTCTTTCCTAATGCCCACATGCTCAATCTTCTCAGTCCACTGCAAGTCTGCACTGCAACGACCAAGATCCTTTTACACTGTGAATACTGAAGCAAAGTATTCATTGAGTACCTCTGCTATTTCTACCGGTTCAATGCAGACTTTCCCACCGTCACATTAGATAGGTCCTACTCCTTCACATCTTATCCTCTTGCTGTTCACATACTTGTAGAATGCCTTGGGGTTTCCTTTATCCTGTCTGCCAAGGCCTTCTCATGTCCCCTCCTGGCTCTTCTAATTTCCCTCTTTAGTTCCTTCTTACTAGTCGTATACTCTTCTAGATTTCTAACATTACCCAGCTCCCTCAACGTTTTGTCGGCTTTTCTTTTCTTCCTGACTAAATCCGTTACAGTTTTCGTGCACCACGGTTCCTGTAACCTACCATAACTCCCCTGTTGCACCGGAACATTGCTGTGCAGAGCTCCAGACAAATTTTCCTTGAACATTTGCCACATTTCGCCAGAGGATCAGCAATCTCTTCCCTCGCCTCCCACAGTAACCTGGGATACATCCCATCCGGTCCCGGCGATTTATCTAACGTGATGCTTTTCAACAGCTCCAACACGGAGAAAACCTCTTTCCAATTTATGCCTCTAATTTCCCGCCTAATAGCATCATAGTTGTCCTTACTCCAGATAAACACTTTCCTCGCTCCGTTGATCCTATCGCTCTCCAATGGTAGTGTAAAGGAGATAGAGTTTTGATCACTATCTCCAAAATGCTCTCCCACTGATAGATCTGACAACTGCCCAGGTTCATTCCCTAATGTCAAATCAAGCCCAGCCTCTCCTCTTGTAGGCCTATCCACATATTGCGTCAGGAAGCTCTCCTGAGCACACTGAACAAACTCCTCTCCATCTAAACCCCTTACCCTAGGGATATTCCAATCGATATTTGGGAAATTAAAATCTCCCATCACGACCACTCTGTTATTATCACATCTCTCCAGAATCTGCTTCCCAATCTGCTCGTGCACATCTCTGCTACTATTGGGCGGCCTATAGAAAACACCCAGTAAAGTTACCGACCCCTTCCTGTTCCTAACCTCCACCCACAGAGATTCCGTAGACATTCCTTCCGTGGCATCCATCTTTTCTACAGCTGTGACACTATCCCTGATCAACAGTGCCACTCCCCCACCTCTTTTGCCTCCTTCTCTGTCCCTCCTGAAACATCTGAAACCCGGCACTTGAAGTACCCAGTCCTGACCCTGAGATAACCAAGTCTCTGTAATGGCCACCACATCACAATTCCAAGCAGCGATCCACGCCCTAAGCTCATCCATTTTGTTCACTATGCTCCTTGCGTTAAAGTAAACACACCTCAACCCTTCGGCCTGAGAGCTCCCCTTCCCCTTCACATGCCGATCCTCCCTCTCACAATGCTGACCAGCCCCTCTTACTTTTACTCTAACCTCCTCTCTCCGAGTCACCACATTTTGATTCCCACCCCCCAACCATTTGAGTTTAAACCGTCCCCAGTAACCTAACAAACCTTCCCTTTTTAACCAGAGGGTGGTGGGAATCGGGAACCCACTGCCTGAAAGTATGGCAGGGGAAAGAACCCTCACATTTAAGAAGCATTTAGCACTTGAACCATCATATCATGAAAGGAAGCGATCCAACTGTTGCAAAATGGGATTTGATTCGACAGGTGTTTTATAGCCGAAGGGCCTCTTTCCATGCTGGAAATCTCCATCACTACATTATCTCTTCCAGGAAGTTAGCAAATGTGATAACTCAGCATTCATTCAGAGCAACAACCGGGGCTGTGAGCACTGTATTATGAGCCTTACATCTCTCAAGTCCTGTATCTGAAGCCCAATAGTGTCTGATTCCAGAGAGACGGAGTACACATTGATCTAAGTTGATGAAAGCCAAGCACGTGCTGATGTGTATTTTAGCCAGTGAGCGTGGTGAAGGGGCATAGCAGAACCTTCTTCAGGTCCTCTCGGAACTTGGTCTGGGCGACTGCATAGATGAAGACGTTGTTGCAGGAACTGACTAGCTGGAGCATGTTTGCTGCTTCCTGAAAGACGTACCGTGGGTCTTTGAAATCCAGGCTGGTGCGGTAGCCCTCACCTGTAATCCGCACATAGAGGAAGTGTGCGATATAGGTGACCCAGAGGAGGAGGAAGCTGAGGGCGATGGCGAAGAGGAGGATGATGGACCTCTTGCGGTTTGCCATCTCTGGGTCCCTGTGACTCTCAGTGCCCCGGAGTCTCCTGCGGGCTCTGCTGGCCGCTAAGATGTGTTTTACGGTTAGAGCGCTAAGAAGCAGGATGAGGAGGAACGGGAGAAACGGAGTTAAGATGTAGTCCAGCCAGTCATAGGCCTGCCAGGCGGGCAGCGTGTAATAGCTGGACTTAAAAGCACAGAACCAGGGCACCCCGTCCAGGGTGTACAAGGGCTGGTAAGTGAAGTAGAAAGGGACATTCCTGACACAGCTCAAGGCACAGACTATTCCTATAACCAGCAATGCTGCTTTCTCGGTGCAGTATCTGGTCTTCAGGCTCTGGCAGCAGATGGCCACAAAACGGTCGATGGTGAAAGCCACTGTCAACCAGACGGACATATCCCGCGCAAAATAGACCAGCAGATTGCTGAGTGTGCATGCGGGGGTGGTAGACAGGACGCTGTTCTGAAAGTAGATCCGGCCAATCCGGTTGAGGATTATGGTGGTGATGATGACAAGGAAATCAGTCAGTGCTATCGCGATCAGGTAGTAGGTGATGCAGCGTGACAGTCCGCACCGTCCTCGGGATAAGATTACGATCGTCACCAAGTTGGCTGTGAGATAGAAAGAGACAGAGAGAGGTGTTACCGAGAGCGCCCTAAACACCAGCTGCTGCGCCATCCAATCGGTTACTGAAAACATCCTCATCCTTCACTTTGTCAACTCCAGACTCCAGTGATTGCAAAGTCTTTGGCAATGGTCCGACATTCAAAACTGGATTAAAGTTATTTTAAATCAGGAGACATTGCAATCAGTCCAAATTGTTACTCTGCCCTCTGGTCACTGAGTTGATCCCCTCAGATAACTATCAAATTTCAGATTCTCCGTAAATGTGCTGTCGTTGTTCTTATTCGTACCAATCCCATCCATCCATCAGCCCTATCGGCTGCCATTCAGGCAGCGTCTCTGTTTTTATAATCTCGTCCTTCGAATTATAAATCCCTCCATAATCTTGCCTTTCCAGATTTTGATAACATGCTACAACTATCTGAGATCACACCATATCTCCGAGTGTGGACTTCCATGACCCTGATTTGATCTTTTCAGTTTGCCTTTATGTGCCGAGACCCTAATCTCTGGAACTCCTTCTTTCAAAGACTAATCTTTCCCTTTGTGCTTCAGGACGATCCTCAGAAAATAAATTCTTTGAACAATTCTAAGTCATTTTGTCGGTCAGTATAAAGTTGATTTGTTAAAGTCTTGTGAAGCATCCCCATTCTACTTATCCAAGTGTCTGAAGAAACAAACGCTACATCGCCTTCTCAAATGAAAGCTAGATATGGACAAGACATATTCGCCTTGCCATATCTACATGCATACAGCTAGTGATTGCAAATATAATTATCCGAAATTTACCACACTTACTAACACAAGACAAAATGCATAATGCATAACCCCCACACCTTTTTCAAAAGTTTCAATAATTCAATCTTAAAACCTCAGTAACGATGTGGGCAGCCCAGTGCCGCCTCACTACAAATCAACCATTACTAACTGCTGGAGGTCACAGCATAGGTTCATGTAAGCACTGAATGAATGTTCTATGTCAATGCATCTAATTGAATTATTAGATTGCGATAGCTCATTTTCTGAGACTGTACATACCAGTGGATGAAATGCAGGTCACTTTATAGACTTTATCGTGCAAAACACTGAAAACACTAGATCGCATTTTACTACATTCGAATAAAACCGAATTTTCAACAATAAAAGGTTAATGATAATGCAACGCCATACATTTCAAGTCATGAGAATTATTTGGGATCTTTCACCTACCAGGAACACCAATGGCAGCGAGAATGGGATAAAAAATGGCGAAGAAGAGACCTTTTGCTGGTCCATGCATCCTCTCCCAGAAAGTGAAATGAAGCTTAAACCTGAGCTCTGCGGTGGTTTCATAGCGTCTCACATTTATTCTGAGTGAGCGTCTCCAGAGGAATAATTAAGTTAGAGCCTGCACCTTAGTTACAGGCCGGTGAACAAACAGATTCGCTCACTGTTGGGTACCTCCACATTGCACCATTGGCAAGGGGGATGATTCCATTATATACTGAGCCAAACTCTGCTTGCTCATTCCATGGTTACATCCACCTCCCACAAACCATGCCTTTGTGTCTACATCAAGAACAGCAAGTGTGGGGAGATATTGATCTGGGCTCTAATCTCAAATTCAAAGACCGTCTCTTCCGATTTCTGCCAGGTGCCCAATTATTTCTTGCTCACAGATATCAGATTAGTTCGGCACTTATTTCCTTCTGAGAGTTTTGGAAACAGAAAATAGACGCATGAGTAAGCCATTCAGCATTTTGAGTCTACTCCGCCCTTCATTTTGATCATGAGTGATCATCAAAATACTTTCCTACTCCCTAATTCTTTTTACTAGATATACATCTGAAATATCTGAAGTCACTATGACCGTTTTGCTCTCACACTCACCGAACACAGGATGGATTTCACAGAAATGACAAATGATAACTGAGGTTAATATGCTATAACAAGTGATACAATGAACCCGTTTTCCCATCTACAAACAGCAAGCGAAACAATTTTCACGCACGGAATTCATCGTGGACTTTTAGTTTTATTGTTTTGGGTGAAATAATTGCCATCATGCATTGTATTTATTTGATTTTCCCACAGAAAACTCGGTCATCTAAAGTTTTGTTATAGAGAAGATTTGTAAATCATATTTGGAGGAGTAAGCTTGATGAAAGTTAATTAAGCTAACTCATTTTAACGGTAAGTGTTCTCTCTGGTCACAGCTTGCAGCAACTTTATGAATTGAATCTGTTTTTGATTATAACTTGAACATCAATTCCAGCATGCTTGACTCTCATTGTCACAATTGCTGTTGAAGCTAATATTGCCGCTATTGTTGCTGAAATCATTGTTGTCGGCGCCTCTCTGGCCACAACTCGCACAACAAATTCCAACAACAACAATCTATCTGATATTTTCAGTGATGCTGCTTGAGAGCGAATGACAGGCCCAGGACAGATGGGAGGAATAAGTTGACAAGGAAATATTTAATTAATGGCACGACACCAGGAAGTTCAGTGGAACAAAGGGACCTTGGCGTGGTTCTGCACAGATCTCTGACGACGAAAGGACATGTTAGTAGGGTGCTGAAAGAGGCAAATGGGACAATTGCCTTTATCAATCGAGGCATAGATTAAAAAAGGAGGGATGTCATGTGGAAGTTGTGTAGAGTGGGTTAGTGCCCAAGCTAGAGTATTGTGTGCAGTTCTGGGTGCCACATTATCGGAAGGATATGATTGCACTGGACGGGATGCAAAGGAGTTTCACCAGGATGCTGCCTGGGATGGAACATTTACGTTATGAAGAGTTTCCGTCGGCTTGTGTTGTTTTCATTGGAGCATGGAAGACTGAGGGGCGACCTGATCGAGGTGTACAAGGTTATAAGGGCCATGAACAGAGTGGATAGGGAGCAGCTGTTCCTCGTATTTGAAGGGTCAGTCACGAGGCAAAACAGATTCAAGCTGCGGGGGCGAAGGTTTAGGAGGGATGTGAGAATTTCTTTTTGAACTGGAGGGAGTTGACAGTCTGGAATGCGTTGCCTGGGAGGGTGGTGGAGGCGAGTTTCCTCACATCCTTTAAAAATTACCTGGATGAACGTTTCGCACATCATATCATTGAAACTTATGGGTCAATTGCTGGTAAGGGGAACGTCAAGTGTTTCTAGCGTGTCAGTACAGACTCGATGGACCGAAGGGTCTCTCCTGCACTGTATGGTTCTATGATTCTATGAAATCCGCATTGATTTTCTAAAATAGTAGTCTAGGATATTTTACATAAATGAAGTGTGTGTCCCTAAGATTAATGTCTGATGCGAAATATGACAACCATTGCTGTCCAGCACGCCCTCGATGCTGCCACTCGGCAACAGCCTGGATTACAGGCTGAAGTCTCAGGAGTGAGCCTTGACCCTAAAACTTCGTAACTCAGAAGCAGGACTAACAGATTCTGAACAGGACAGTCACTTACAGAGCAACGAAGGTTCCTGTGATCTTGAGAGAACGCCTGTTCGTCGGCCCTGAGGTTTTTGTTCAGAGACAGATAAGTTTTAAACTACTGCGATCTTCAACCCATCGAAATAGAAGGCCATGTCCTGGATTCCTGTTCGAATGATCTTTAAGGGAAATCTCTTTTCTGTCTTACTCTGACCAGCCTCGAATCTTCCCTTGGTAAAAACTGTGATTGTTCTTCGACTGTTATCCCGAAGTAAACTAAAACTCAGAAAGTAGTTTGTGTGCTGTCTGTGCCAATACAGATCAGGATTAAAGAGATTTGTTTTATAAGTACAATCTGTAATCTCACTGTCTCCTTCAGTCACGTAGAGTTCTGTCTTGGATTGTGATACCGAATCTGCGCGAATCCTCCCTGAAATAAAAATGAACAGTGGGTTGTGATGGAAGTACGACATAAGTACATACGGCCATACGTACCGAGTACAAACCACAATATAATGAGATGACGGGACGACATGGGATCTATTCTGACTCTCCCTAAAAAAAACCTCTGGAATAGCAGTTCTATTTACTGCTGTAATCTGTTGCAGTAAAGTGAGAAGCGGGTTGACATAGAGATTACAGCAGGAGAAGAGCTCGTGCCTTTCTGCTGCTGTCATAATGTTACGCTTGAGGTAACTGGGTTTTCACAGGAGATTGTGTTTTCAGATGTATTTTCCGTTTCCTCCTGCGCTACCTGGCCGCATCACACAGAGCATCATTCAGTGAACGGAGGAGGAGAGACAGACTCTGTTAGAGCACTGGGATGGTCTGGGTTTGTGTTGGGTAATTCACCCCTCCCTCCCTGTCTCAGCACTCTTGCTTAAGGAAATTGTGCTGAACACGTTAAAACCGTTTCAAATTAGAAAAAATAGAAAGAGAATTAAACTATGAAAAAGTTCGGAAGATGAAAAAGGAAATGGAGAAAGAATAAGAACGAATGAGAAGAATTTTAAATTGTGTGCAAATATTAATAGTGGATGAAAGAACAAGTTAAAAAAAACACAAGAAAGATAACGGTTGGTGTTTGCGGTTCCGAGCCGTTGTTTCTTGCATTGTTTCACATCTATTCCCTAAAACGGCGAGTGCTCAGTGCAAATTCGTGGTTCATACTGAGAAGGTGGTGATGAGCAGCCTTCTTCAACAACAGCAGCCCAGGTACTGAAGGTTCATCGGCAGAGTTAGCTCGGGTGTTACAACATTAGACCCCTGGGATACTAAAGGGCCGGCAATGGATGTACAGACCGGAATGTCTTGGATTAGAAAGTGGATGTTGCCCATACACCCGCTGCCCATCTGAGTGATTCAGAGCATGGTAATGGAAGATAAATTCAAAGAGGGCCTGGCGCTTTGCTACAGTTCATCTAATGGGTTTCACACAACACAGCCAGCATTAGAGATCACCACAGAATATTCAGCCTCTGACGTGCTTCTACAACTAAGGGGCTCAGTTCAGCATATTGACGACGGAGAATACATTGTGCATAGTGTCTTAGAATCTTAGAAACCCTACAGTACAGAAAGAGGCCATTCGGCCCATCGAGTCTGCACCGACCACAATCCCACCCAGGCCCTACCCCCATATCCCTACATATTTTACCCACTAATTTCTCTAACCTACGCATCTCAGGACACTAAGGGGCAATTTTAGCGTGGGCAATCACCCTAACCCACACATCTTTGGACTGTAGGAGGAAACCGGAGCACCCGGAGGAAACCCACGCAGACACGAGGAGAATGTGCAAACTCCACACAGACAGTGACCCAAGCTGGGAATCGAACCCAGGTCCCTGGAGCTGTGAAGCAGCAGTGCTAACCACTGTGCTACCGTGCCGCCCGTGTCATTGAACATTAAGGGAAGGTGGCTGTGCTGCTTCGAAATGAGAATAATCAATGTCTTCATCGATACATTTTAGTGAATTGTTGATTAATGTAATGAGTCGATGGGTCAGGCAAACTAATATTTTATCCAGGACAACAGTTCTGCACATTAATACTGAGTTCCAGTATGTGCAGCCGATTTTCTCTGATAAATTCGCACTAGAATTATGTTATTTATTGGTCTGGATAATCTCTTTGACATTATTACTTTGAACCATGATCATATTTTAAAAGACTACTTATTACTGCATTTGACCACTTGAACCCATTAAACGTTATTTCATGTTGCAGTCATCACTGTGTTTGAATATCCGACGATGTTTCTAAGACTAGACTCTTTTTCCATCCAAATAATATCTGCAGCCTCTCTCTGTTTCATTTTTCTTTCCAATAATCCCATAACTGGTGTACAATTTACAGTTTTGGTCTTCCCCATGGAAGGGAGCCGATAGAGGATTCAATGAAGACTGAATAAATGCGTCGTGGATAAGTGTGTAGTGATTGTAATCCAGCTTGTGGTTTTTCTATTTATTAATAGCTGGCACACCATTTGCCAATCTCACAGCACCACGTGTGACACCAGGTAGTGAGTTAAGAGCTGGATTTAGAACGGGTGTTTTCAAATATCAAACTGCACTTTTAAAGAGCGGACAGTGGCAATGTGGTTACTCAGCTTCCGGGTTATGTGGGGAGCATTTCTGGCAGGTGACTGTTCGAAGGAACAATTTCATCTTTTCTTTAGCTTTGTTGTTTACATATTTGCACACTTTTAGTCTCATCTGTTGCTGTGTGATTTTTTTTAGACCTGACACATGGAAATTCTGTCGCGCAGCGGCTCTCCACAGAAATGGGGACAGAAGGAGAATCAGTGACATTCACCTTTACATATGATTCTACAGAGAGCAGCTATCATTTGTACTGTTACCGACAGCACCCAGCTACACAACCTGAGTTTATACGGTGGAAAGAATCCTGGGGTTCTGAAGATAAAACAAATGTTGCAAAAATGCGTTTCTCTACAGAGCTCGAGGGAATAACGTCAGCAGATTAACTATGTCGAGTCTGCAGCTGACTGACGCTACCGTCAATTTCTGCGCTTTTAGTCTCACAATGATAGAAAGCAGTGTTACCGCCATACAGAAACTCTATATAGGAGCTCCTGTCTGTGCGTGCCTGTGTATACTCGCTGGAGAATGCAACAATGAACAGTGCGGAGTCAGACACTCAAATACACATCAAGAAATCAAATTAACCTCGGACCAAACCGCCACTCAAACGCTACCAGGAGCGACAGCGAAAATAAGTTGCTATTTTATTAGAGACAGGAGCTCCGGATGAAAATCCGGTCTGTTAATTACCACTAGCAATCTGATATTCTGGAAAAATTAAACATTCAAGCATTGGGAAGACGTGCTGAAGCACAGTACACATGTGGAGAGGGGCACTTTTTCTGTTTGCTTCAATGATCATTTCTTTTGAAATCTGTCGATTATCTTTGAACTGCCTCTTACCCAGCAGCACACTCTGGCCAAACACATATTCTGTAAACATAGATCGGGAAGGTGACGGGGGAGATGGCTAAAGGACAGGTCATTACTGCAGCCAAGCTTAATTGCAAAATATCCCTCACTCTCTCTTAAAAAAAGACCAAAAAGACTCCAAGATAAGGAGTAAACATTTTACAACTGTGGTGTGGAGAAATTCCTTCACCCAGAGAGTGAAGAATGTGTGGAATTCACGACCACAGAAAGTAGTTGAAACCAAAACGTTGTATTATTTCAAGAAGAAATTATATGTAGCTCTTGGGGCTAAAGGGATCAAGGCATATGGGAGGTGGGAGGGGGAGGCAGCATCAAGATATTGAATTCGATTTTCAGCCATGATCATAATAAACGGCAGATCAGGCTTGAAGGGCCAAATGGCCTACTTCTGTTTCTTTGTTTCTGTGATAATTGTGCTACATACTTGAATTTATGAGGTTCAGTATTATCAATGCACTGAAATCCGGAGTTGATTCTCATTTTCTTTTATTTTTCTTTTTCTTTTTAAGGATATTTTTGGAATGTCGCTTTGACGCTCGAGGTGTCATTTCAATTATCGCTGCCGTTTAGCACTCTTAGCGCCCTCTGGTGAGAACTAACTGGGTATCTCTATCTAGGATTTTCTATGGATTTTCTTTTTTCCCTATATTTGTGGCAGCGAAATACGCAGCGGTGTCGGACAGAAGCACAAAAGTGACGTTTAAATGAATAATTTCCTTTAATCGTTTACTCAATTACTAAAGCTGTGCACTGTTCTCCAGCTGAGATATCGCCAACAATCAGTGCAATTGCAACAGTATTTAACTTAATTTCTCTTGAACATCGTCAGCTTTGGAATAAAGGGCAACATCCAAATCACCCTTCCCAATTGATGGCTCCATCTTTAGATTAAATGTCTGTGTTTTGCGTGCAAGAACATACAAATCGCTCTGCACACCAGAAAGAAATAATTTCTCACTAATTACAATGTTTTATATTTCCTTTCTCTTCCCTGCAAATTGAATAGCATATTTTTCTATTCATGTCCCCAGTTGACGCGTCACATAAACTCCACATAACCCTTGGCAGGACTTTCTATCTCTCTCTACAGCTGACTATGTAACGTCACTTTGTATTATCCGAAAACTTCGATAAATTACACCTGCCCTCTCTGCATGTTAATAAAGTCCAGGTGAATAGCAGTGCTTCAGGGAGGCGGCTCACCAACACCTTTCCCGAGGATATCAAAGATGAAGAAATAAGCACTGGTCTTACCAGTGACGCTGGAATTAAGTGAAAAAATTAAATGCTTAACTGAACGTAATTCAATTGGATTCACGGTTACCACTGTTCCAATGGTAAAGCTATCAGAATTATTGAGAAAATGTGGTCAAACTCATTAATTTGTGCTAGTTTCCGCTCATTATAAGGCAACACTGGCAAATTACTGGGGGCGGGGTTTAGAATAGATTCTGTCAAATACCCAACTCCTTTAACAGCGCGGAAAGAGGCAGCACGGCTGCTCAGCATCTGGGGAGCATTCTTGGCTGGTAAATGGGAATAAATACATTTCATCTTTTCTCTGACTTATCAAGCATGGTTCAAATATTTCCATATTTCTGGCCTGACCAGTTTTTGTTTGATTATGTTTCTTTGTTTTTTCAGATGTGACTAATGGAGATTCTGTCACTCAGCGGTTCCCCTCAGATTATAAAACAGAAGGAGAAGCGGTGACATTGACCTGTACCTATGATGCCACAGCCACCAATTATTACTTACATTGGTATCGACAGCGCCCAGAGAAACAACCGGAATTTATAGTGATGAAAAGCTCTTTGGACACTGAGGATACAGCAAGTTTTGCTCCAATCCGATTCTCTGCTGAGCTCCAGATCGAGAATAAAGTCACCAGTTTAACCATCTCGGGCCTGCAGGTGACTGACGCTGGCGGCTATTACTGAGCTTTCAGTCACTCAGTGATAGAAAACATTATCGCCGCCGTACAAAAGCTCTAGACAGGAGCTGCTGTCTGCTGCGGATTGTTTACAATCGCGGGCAGATTCAGTCACAATGAACATCGGCGCTGTCAGCTGCTCAAACACAGCGAAGCGAAACCAGAATAACCTCGGATTAAACATTCACCCAATAGTTTCCAGGACCAACAGAGAGCCGACAGTTCAGTTCAACCCGTTCCCTTTCCCGAAACCGCACTCGCTCAGGGTGGGAACTCTGATCCTCACACTGAACGGCTGTGAACACAAATGTCAATTAACCAAAGCACATTATTAATAAATTACTAAAACGTGGCATTTGATTAGAAAAATACAATCACACAGTATCAGCAGGATCAGAGCCTCAGCTGCAAACGGGGGGTGGGGGGGGGGGGGGGGGGGAGCTGGTGGATGGACAGTGGAGCCTCCCTTTCTCCTCATTCTGTGGGACACTGGTGGATGACATTCTGACTAATCAGATTATTCTTGGATGTTGTCAGTCGCCGTCATTCAGAGTCCCATTTGGGAATACGCTCTGTTTAAACAAATAAGTTCAGGACACTCATTAGGATTTTGTGCGTGTGTGCAACAATTGATTAAATGTTTCAGGAATATTTGATCTCTTTATTACTTTTAGCTCCAATAGTCACCTTCGGTTTAGAATCATGCAATGATGATAGGGGCAGCACGGTGGCGCAGTGGTTAGCGCTGCTACTTCACAGCGCCAGGGACCTGGGTTCAATTGCCGGCTTGGGTCATTGTTTGCGTGGAGTCTGCACGCTCTCCCCGTGTCTGCGTGGCTTTCCTTCGGGTGCTCCGGTTTCTTCCCACAGTCCAAAGACGTGCTGCGTAGGTTCACTGCCCGTGCTAAATTCTCCCTCAGTGTACCCGAACAGGCGCCGAAGTGTGGCGACAAGGGGATTTTCACATTAAATTCATTGCAGTGTTAATGTAAGCCTATTTGTGACTAATAAAGTAACTTTACTTTTACTTACTGGTCAGGGTAATGTGTTTATTCCTCATTCTCTGTACTGCAACCTACAAATCCTCTTGCTCCTTCACCTTTAAACGCTTATTCAGTTCCTATTTCTAATACCTTACTCGTCAATTTATATGTGCCGTGCCATCTTCATGGTCTCCGGTCACCATGGTTTTATTGAATGAAACAGAAAGGATATTTACTGATTGTCGGGCGTCAATGTCAAAACACCGCAATAATGGTCACGTCGTCTGGTGGCGGTTTCGAGTGACGGCATGTTTTTTGAATTGGTAAAAATGTATTCACTGCCTTGAACTATTTGTATTCACTTCGAGCCATTTTAAAGCGGTGAGGAAATTTCCTAAATGAATGGATGTCTGGTCATAGAGACAGAGTACGTGACAAAGAGAACGAGAGATCAGAAAAGTGACCAAGAGAAAGATAACTAATCAGAAAAAAATTTCTGTAGCTCTCATTTATTGGTGGGTAATAATCAGCAGTTCTGGCAGAAAAGCCAATCCTGTTCCTGGAAAAACGACAGTTTCTCAATAAGTGAAGCCAGATTCCAAAGTGGGTCGGACTTTATGTCAGGCTGCAACATTCAACATAATTGGAGCATTTTGTTACTTTCTGTCGAATTCTAAAGCAGACAGCATTGTCTCTCTGCGAGGTCAGTATATTTTTAAATGGTCAGCGTGACATCCAGGTGTTACATTTAGTCCCTGAAGCATTCCGTATTTGTGTTACAGGAATGAATGACTATGAATCAGTGTCCAATAGAAACATAGAAAATAGGAGCATGAGAAGGCCTTTCAGCCCTTCGAGCCGACTCCATCCTCCTTATGTTCATGGTTGATCATCGAACTCAGTAATCTATTCCTTCTTGTCACCATTTAGCCACGAGAACTGCATTTATCTACTTCTTGATAAAATGCAATATTCTGCCCAGATTTGCTTTCTATAGTAGTGAATTCTATCGGCTTATCACTCTGTGAGTATATAAATTTCCCTCTAAAAGGGAAATAAAGAGATGTTCAGTGCTTATGTAGTGTTTTGAATATCTATAACGAATCAGTTGGACGAAATATCTCGTGTAAAAGTTTCTCTCGGGGCCTCGTCAGTGGATACCCTAGTCTGAGTGACAACAGAGTGTTGTTCAACATTACAGGCAGACCCGCAGAAGGCAGCAAAGGACAAATGGGGACTTCAGTTTGAGTAACGTCACGCAAACATGGTGGATGCCGATCTGCTGTCTGTGCGATTCTTGCCGGTCATTATTGTGTAATATTTGGTTTATAACATGCCGGATGTTAAAAGAATGCACAATTCACCAGTAGCAGAAAGGACTGTTTTGCTGAAATATTGATTTTATAATGGATCTGTCGGCTTAATTCGATTCTGTTGTTTTTCCGTTCTTGGCCCCTCCTGGGAACATCTGCGTGACAGTTTGATCCGAGGTTAATGCGGTTTCCTATCAGTTTGTGTTTGAGTGCCTGACGGCGACGCTGCTCATTGCGGCTGCATCTGTCCACGATTCAACACAGCAGAGAGGAGATCTCACTTATATTGCTGAGACAGTTTTTGTGCAGGAGGCAGATTGCTTTCTATCACTGTGCGTCCCAGAAAGCGCAGTAATACACGGCAGCGTCAGCAGCTGCAGATCCGAGATAGTCAAACTGGTGTTAATTCGAGTTCTGGAAATCAGTCGAGAAACGGATTTTAGCAAAATCTGCTTTAACTCCACCACCTCCTGCGTAGACCCTCAGTATATACTCGGGATGGGAGTCTGGATGTTTTCGGTACCAGAGTAAATAATAGTCACTCCATGCAGTATCTCAAAAACAGTACAAAATCACCGCTTCACCTTCCGTCTCAACATCTGAGGACAGCGGCTGTGACAGAATCTTCATGACTCAGATCTGGAAAAGATGTTCAAATAGATAAATATTGGACTGACGTGTGCTCAAATTTCAGATTCAACATAAGTTTTCTTTAATGAGAAAACAAACGAGATGTCCACAAATGCCTGTCAGAAATGCTTCCCACACAACCCAGATGTTGAGTATCCGCATTGTCTCTGTCCCCTCTGTAAAAGGGAGATCGGATATTTGAAGGCACCCGTTCTGGTCCCGACATTCAATACTCTGATGACTTGCCTCCGAATGCTCACACCGTCAGTTCCGTGTCTCGCCAGTGATACCGTGAAATTGGTTATTGCTTAGCTGACTGTCACTGAATGGAAGCTCCAAAATCTGTACTCCAGTCGGTGTCTTTATAGGACACATTTTTCTGCCATAGAAATGGGATGTGACTGAAACTTTCATTTGGTTATTATTCGGTGTGGCTTCTCGTTCTTAGTCGCAGTTTTCATGCAGCGATGATTTCAGAAGGAAGTTAAGGATTAAACATATTGATGTGGGTCTGGAGCGAGGCTGGATAAGGATGGCAGATTCCCTTCTTTCCACAACATTGTTAATTCAATTGGGAATTTATCCTAATCCCACGGTGCCAATGTCACCACTTATTCCAGCTTTAATTTCAGATGTTGATTTGATTAATTAAATTCAATTGCCCCTGCGACAGTGAACGGAGTCCAAATCATGTAGGCGGATTATTAATCATTTTCTCCTGGATTCCTGTTCCGTAAAATGTCAAAATTAATCCAGCAATTAATCCAGTTTTTTCTGGATTACTGCTCTGTAACATATCACTGTGTAATCCAACAAATAATCCAGTTCTCCTGGATTCCTGATCTGTAACATATCACTGTATAATCCAACAATTAATTCAGTTCTCCTGGATTCCTGATCTGTAACATATCCCAGTGTAATCCAACGATTAATCCAGTTCTCCTGGATCACTGTTCTGTGACATATCACTGTATAATTCAACACTGAATCCAGTTCTCCTCGAATTCTGCTCTGTAACATTTCACTGTGTAATCCAACAATGAATCCAGTCCTCCTCGAATTCTGCTCTGTAACGTCTATTCATTTATTTGATTTTACTATCCTAGAACAGCCCGTTAAATTATGCCTGTGTTACACAATTTGGCACTAGAAGAATACTTACAGAATGAGGAGTCTTAAATGTTCACGCAAACAAAGGATGCAAATATAACTCTATTTTCACGTTGATCTGATATACTGCGGGGGTTCAATGTACGTGCTCCATTTTTTTAAAATCTCAGATTTGTGTCTGTGTATATTGTGCGCGATAACTGCTCCCAATAATGGGACGCTTTGTTTGGGGAGCTTGTTGAAATGGGAGACTGGGAAAATGTGCATGTTCCATATCCTGCACTTTCCTGGAACACAGCTGAAGGAGGGACAGGTTCAGAGACACACAGAAAGGTGGCTGACACAGAGGGAGAGAGAGAGACCAAACGATCGAAGGAGACAAACAGACACAGAGAAGGTCAGAAGATCCGTGGATGCAGAAAAAGACAGACAGAGGGAGATAGAGAAACAGTCAGGTAAAGTAAGTGGGCTACAGCCAATACTGATTGGTGCCCAATTGCTGACAGCACTGAGAGACCAGCCAATTCTGTCCTTGGTGAGCGCCCATCAATTTCTCAATAAATGAAACTTATCTATGATATGAAATTACTTCTTCATGTCAGATTGGAAGTGTTGATATACTTTAAAAATTCTGCTCTTTTGTACAATTCTATAGTAGCAAGCAAGTTGTCCCGATGTTTCTTTACTAATCTTGTTGTCCAGTGATTCTGTGTTCAAATCGTCACTGTCTGTTCCCAACGTTCACTACCAGATATTTAATCAATCCTATATTTTGTTGCAAGAAACAATGGCAAAGATAAACTGTCCCAGGATCTTTCTGAATTTAGGGTTCAGCAAGGACACACAATAAGACTGGATTGCAGTTACTCGACAGCTGGTCGAATTCTGTTATGCCGGGGAAGGCTCAATGTATCTGTTGACGTTATACAGCACGGAAACGTACTTTTCAAGTTTTCTATAGAGATTTCCTGCTGGTGTGAGCAAGAAACACAAAATAGTTTCTTTTACTATCGTTGGGATGCTCTTCTCCGACAGCGCAGTGTACTTATGTGCCGTGCAGCCCACACTGCTGCAGAGATCGAGAGGATTCCGGACAATAACTGCAGACTGGAAGTTCCAGTTATTGATCAGCGGAGGGCGCGCTTCCTGAGGGTGGTCACAGAGCCATTAATAAAATATCAACACAGAACACAACACCGAACAAGAGGAGGAACAACAACTGAGGAATTATGTTAGTTGTTTCTAACTAACCTAACTAACACGTGAGTGGCATGTTGGCACAGCTGCCTCACAGTGCCAGGGACGCTGTTTCGATTCCCGGCTTGGGTCACTGTCTGAACATGGAACATAGAACATAGAACATTACAGCGCAGTGCAGGCCCTTCGGCCCTCGATGATGTGCCGACCAGTGAAACCAATCTAAAGCTCATCTCCCTACACCATTCCAACATCATCCATATGTTTATCCAATGACCATTTAAATGCCTTAATGTTGGCGAGTCCATTACTGCTGCAGGCAGGGCATTCCAAGCCCTTACCACTCTCTGAGTGAAGAACCTACCTCTGACATCTGCTCTATATCTATCACACCTCAATTTAAAGATATGTCGCCTCGTGCTAGCTATCACCATCCGAGGAAAAATGGTCTCACTATCCACCCTACCTAATCCTCTGATCACCTTGTATGCCTCTATTAAGTCACCACTTAACCTTCTTCTCTCTACCAAAAAAACCTCAAGTCCCTCAGCCTTTCCTCATAAGACCTTCCCACCATACCAGGCAACATCCTAGTAAATCTCCTCTGCACCCTTTCCAATGCATCCACATCATTCCTATAATGCGGTGACCAGAACTGGACACAATGCTCCAATGCGGCCGCACCAAAGTTTTGTACAGCTGCAACATGACCTCCTGGCTCTGAAACTCAATCCCTCGACCAATAAAAGCTAACACTCCGTACGCCTTCTTAACAACCCTATCAACATGGATGACAACTTTCAGGGATCTGCTCAGATGGACACCGAGATCTCTCTGTTCATCCATACTACCAAGTATCTTACCATTAGCGACGTACTCTGTAATCATGTTACTCCTTCCAAAGTGAATCACCGCACACTTTTCCGCATTGAACTCCATTTGCCACCTCTCAGCCCAGCACTGAAGCTTATCTATGTCCCTCTGTAACCTGCAACAAACTTTCGCACTGTCCACAACTCCACCGACTTTATTGTCATCCACAAATGTACTAACCCATCCTTCTACGCCCTCATCCAGGTCATTTATAAAAATGACAAACAGCAGTAGCCCCAAAACAGATCCTTGCGGTACACCACTAGTAACTCAACTCCATGATGAACATTTCCCATGAACCACCACCCTCTGTCTTCTTACAGCTAGCCAATTCCTGGTCCAAACCGCTAAATCACTCTCAATCCCATGCCTCCATATCTTCCGCAATAGCTTACCGTGGGGTACCTTACCAAACGCTTTACTGAAATCCATAGACACCACATCAAGTGCTTTACCCTCATCCACCTCTTTGGTCACCTTCTCAAAGAACTCAATAACGTTTGTGAGGCACGACCTACCCTTCACAAAACCGTGTTGACTATCGCTATTCAAATTATTCCTCTCTAGATGATTATAAATCCTATCTCTTATAATCCTTTCCAAAACTTTGCCCACAACAGAAGTAAGGCTCACTGGTCTATAATAACCAGGGTTGTCTCTACTTCCCTTCTTGAACAACGGGACAACATTTGCTATCCTCCAGTCTTCTGGCACTATTCCTGTAGAAAATGATGACCGAAAGATCAAAGCCAAAGGCTCTGCAATCTCCTCCCTAGCCTCCCAGAGAATCCTGAGATAAATCCCATCCGGCCCAGGGGACTTATCTATTTTCACACTTTCCAGAACTGCTAACACCTCCTCCTTATTAATGTCAATCCCGTCTAGTCCAATAGCCTGTATCTCAGTATTCTCCTCGACAACATTGTCTTTTTCCTGCGTGAATACTGTCGAAAAATATTTATTTAGCGCCTCTCCGACCTCTTCAGGCTCCACGCACAAGGTCCCACTACTGTCCTTGACTAGCCCTAATCTTACCCCAGTCATTCTTTTATTCCTGACATACCGATAGCAAGCTTTAGGGGTTTCCTTGACCCTACCTGCCAAAGACTTCTCATGTCCCCTCCTGGCTCTTCTTAACTCTCTCTTTAGGTCCTTCCTGGCTAACTTGTCACTCTCAAGCGCCCTAAATGAGGCACCACGTCTCATCTTTGCAGAAGTCTCCTTCTTCCTCTTCACAAGAGGACTGTGTGGAGTTTACACATTCTTCCCGTGTCTGCGTCGGTTTCTTCATTTGCTCGGTTTCCTCCTGCATTCTGAAAGATGTGCTGGATAGGTGCATTGACCCAAGCAGGCGCCGGAATATCGCGATGAAGGGAATTTCACAGTAACTTCACTGCAGTGCTAATATAAGCCTTACTTGTGACTGATAAATAATAATAAAAAATTACATCTGTACTCAAAACTAATTTCACAAATCAATGTGTGATGGTCTCACACCCATTTTATCTTTTCATGATATATCCACGTCTGTATTAATTAAAAGTTTAAGTGCAAGTTTATTTATGAGTTTCACAAGTAGGTTTACATTAACACTGCAATGATGTAACTGTGATAAACCTGAATTAATGTATAATCCTCCTTTCAACTCCACTCTCCGTTTTTGGGCATCAGTTGATATGGTCACAGTATGTTACTGGTTTAGACATAGTTTGCAGAAAATGAGCACATTTCCCAAGTAGCAGGGAAGGACATTCCAGCATCTAGAAATTTTAAATAATTTTGCAGCATCAGAACGTTGGAAAAATTGTTAATTTTTCAATGCGGCAATATCCAACAGCCAGTTATCAGGAAACTGTATCAGAAAATTTAACTGTCTAACTCTAAACAAAGTACGAATTTTGATAAAGCATTTAAATGCAACTTTTTTGGGGATTATTTTCATTTATAACTTGACCTATTTTTTAACTTCTCTGTCTGACGCTGGTCATTTTAGACATTATTCCATTTATTTTTCCATAGTTCACGAATGTTTTGTCCTTTGCTCGTCATGATTACTGCATTTTTCCGCTGTTCCTTTTTCTGTTTGCTTTTTATTTCTCTGTGTTTATGTTTCCAAAGTTCTTCATTTCTGATCCGCTTTAGTTCTTTCTCTGTTAGATGCACTTGCTTTCTTGCACAATCCTCCAGCCCTTATTATTACCACGCCACTTGCAACGCCGATCCCCCAAACACAGTAGAGCTCAGTTGCCACTCGGTGTCGGTTTCTGTACGAGCTCTCGATATATTTGTTACACTGTGCCTCACGGCGCAGAGATAGGCGGCAGTGTCTGTTAGCTGGGTCTCTCTCACAGTCAGGACACTGAGTTTGTTGTCTCCCCCGACTGTGGCAGTCATCCTCCCGTGTTGATTGGTTTCTCTTATGACCATCACCAGATGTTGAGGTGGTTGATTTGGGAACTGTCTGTACCAATGCACCATGTTCATCACCCTGGCGCTGGTACAATTCATGGTTACGATTCCCTCTTCACTAACTTCCATCCACTGAGGGAGCTGCAGCAACTCATGTTCAACAGTCACCGCGGTGCAGATCAGAGTGAAAAACAGCAAAAAGAATTTATAAACCCAAAGGACTATCATATCACTTGATTAAATTTTAATTAATCGTCAGCGATCCTGCTTCAATCTTTGTTGCAACAACCGACTCATGAGAGATAGAAACTGCACCACTGATACCTGCAAAAATAGAAATAAGAGCTTTAGCGTTGTCATTTTCACTTTACTAGAAACAATGTGATCAGGGTAATTCAATAATTGCAAATAAAGGAAACAATGTTAAAGGGAAGATCGCTGTGTCAGTATCGTCCGCGAACTGTGCAACTTGGGAACTTACCAGTTGAGAGACCTGCAGCTGTAAGAATAAGTAAAGAACCAAAGCCACAAAGTTCACAGAGCTGGTGTTGGATCTGAACTCAGTGAGTTAAAGTTCAATTGTTTTAGTTCAGAGTTCAGAAGATTTTGTGTATTATCCGTCCTCACGGCGATTGGTTCATTCCTGACAGAGCCAGCAGGAGACACCCAATCAGCTCACAGCTCCATTGTCCTATATTTAATCCAATCAGCTCGGAGTGACTTTGTTCTCCAATCCATGACGTCAGAGAGAGGAGCAGGAACCATTTAAATCTTTTTTTCAGAACAATGAACTGGGCAGAAGATCTTCAGAGAATAGGGAACCGGAGCTGGAATGGACCAAATTTGATCCTTCATTGGTGCCAGCTACCGCCGTTTAGTAAGATCATTGTTGATTTAGCTCACAACCAGATTCCTGCATAATCTCATATCCCTTATTTCCCTGAATATCCATGCATCTATCAACTGCCCCGAATAAATTAAACGACCGAATAACTATCGTTCTCCATGGCGCAGAGAGTGCGTTAAAACGAATGTTGGTGCTCTTAAGGAGTTAATCTTTGAGATAGAACAATGATGGATATTGGTCAAAACTTTGATACCAAACCCAGAGTTTTCCATTGAGGGAGTCGTGTGTAAATGGCGCGGCGTCGTGGCATAGTAGTTAGCACTGATACAAAACAGCGCCAGGGGCAAGGGTTTGATTCCCGGCTTGGGTCACTGTCTGTGTGGAGTTTGCACATATTTTCCATGTCTTCATGGGTTTACTCCGGGTGCTCCCGTTTCCTCCCACAGTCCAAAGATGTGCGGGTTAGGTGGATTGGCCATGCTAAATTGCCTCTTATTGTCAGGTGGTGGGGTAAATGCATGCAAATATGGGGATAGGGCCTGGATGTGGTTGTAGTTTGTGCAAACTCGATGGGCCGAATGGTCTCTTTCTGCACTGTGAAAACTTCTATGAAGAGGAATTTCTCATCAATTAACACACGCTCAGCACCACAGAAAGAGAGCGTTCGCCACAACTGTTCCTTATAATGTTGCTTTGTTCATATTAAGAGTTCACAATCCAGGTCACAGACCTGATTCAATGATAGGAGGTGAGAGTGCCTTTGCTGATTTTTGTACGGGCTGACTGTGCCTCTGTAACAGTGTGGGGTTCAGCGCACAGTGATACCGACACAGTCAGAGATAGGGACACCGGTGATTTAAAGGAAATGCTTTCTTGCCTTGGTCTAAATCAGCAGAGAATCTGTCAGGGAAACCTGCAGACTTTTCTCGCTGCCATGTGCTGTATTTCTTCAGTAAATATCTCAGAGCTCCCCTGGATATTGAGTGTACCAGAAGAGAGTCCCGCCAGTGTATCTTGTTGTGTAATTGCAATTCAATATTACTGTATTTCCTTCCTGGACCGTTAATTCGGGCATTTCCTTCCTGGAAAACTGAATCTTGGCCATTAGTTCCTGTAACAACATATATAACGTGTGAGAAATCTGTGCGTGAATATAACCCATGAAGCACACACTTGAGATTTGAGCTCAGACTCACCGGGCAGCATGACCATTATTATCAGTAAAGCACACAGGGAACACATGGTTCCTGATTGGACAGTAAACAGCGACACTGTTTAAACTATGTTGTTGTTTCCAGTCTTATGTCACAGAGTCAACTCAGATCAGAGGCAACTGCAATTGTTGGGCGTTTCTTAGTTTTGTGATTGGCTAACCTCCCTGAGGTGACGTTAGCTTTGGACCAATCACTGTTTGCTGACGACGAAGGGCAGTTGGCTTTCTCCAATCAAATTGTAGCCCAGGCTGTGTGCGTCTTTCTCACCCTCTTGCTCTCAGTCATTCTGTCTCTTTCTCGGTTTAACTCGCTTTCTTTCGAACTCAATGTCGGTATATTTCTTGAGGCAAATCTTTTCAATCAAGGTGAAAAATGAAACAGATAATTTGAAATCTGTCTGATGCACAGTTATTTAGTGTCCAGTGTATGAGGATAATTAATAGATACCGTTCTAAGTACACCGGGATAAAGTAATCACCCAACTCCGCATGAAGAACATAAGAACATAAGAAATAGGAGCAGGAGTAGGCCATCTGGCCCTTCGAGCCTGCCCCGCCATTCAACAAGATCATGGCTGATCTGAAGCGAATCAGTTCCACTTACCCGCCTGCTCCCCATATTCCCTAATTCCCTTATCGATCAGAAAACTATCTACCCGTGATTTAAACATATTCAACGAGGAAGCCTCCACCACTTCAATGGGCAGAGAATTCCAGAGATTCACTACCCTCTGAGAGAAGAAGTTCCCCCTCAACTCTGTTCTGAACCGGCCCCCCTTATTTTGAGGCTGTGCCCTCTAGTTCTGGTTTCCCTTCTAAGTGGAAAGAATCTCTCCACCTCTACCCTATCCAGCCCCTTCATTATCTTATATGTCTCTATAAGATCACCCCTCATCCTTCTAAACTCCAACGAGTACAGACACAATCTGTTTAATCTCTCCTCATAAGCTACACCCCTCATCTCCGGTATCAACCTGGTGAACCTTCTCTGCACTCCCTCCAAGGCCAATATATCCTTTCGCAAATAAGGGGACCAAAACTGCACACAATACTCCAGTTGCGGCCTCACCAGTGCCTTGTACAGTTGCAGCAAGACCTCCCTGCTTATATATTCTATACCCCTCGCGATAAAGGCCAACATTCCATTCGCCTTCTTGATCACCTGCTGCACCTGCAGACTGAGTTTTTGCGATTCGTTGCAGACTGAGCTTTTGCGATTCGTTGAGATGCGGTTCCACTGGGGAAGCATTGATTTCAGTCAGTCATTATTTTGAACCCAGCAACTTCAACATGTGACAACTCTAAGTCTGCCTTTGGATATTTGATCGCTTTTGAAAGGTGTGGTCTGCCTGACAGTTAACTGATCTGGAACATTTAAAGTATAGATTGACGACGTTGTTCACCTGGAAGATCGGCAGACTTGTGTGAATGGGATCGGGCAACGATTGGAATTGATCTGGTATAATATGAGTAAATATATGTCAAATTTCCCAACAGTGACAATCATTTACCTCAGTGAGCGAAAACACTCAGATGGGGCTGTATTGTCAGGTTCTGTGGGCACATTTTCTCTGATTTTTAATCCCATGTGTTCTCCTGACAATGAACCATTGATTTTCGACCTGCACCAGTTTTTGCATGAGGCCGGCGGGAACCTCATTCACTCCAGGTCTCAGTGCACAGTAATACACGGTGCTGTCTGTCGTCTTCAAATCGTCAATTGACAAGTGAAGAGTGTTTTGTTTCAGATTGAGATTCCCGCTGAAATGTTCAAATCGAGGAGCCGTCTCGATAAATGCATAACTAGCAGCTCTGAGCAGATACTGAGGAGCTCGGAGTGTATACCGGCGATACCAGAACAGGTAATGTTGTGCAGCTGAACTCGATACCGAGTAACTGCAGGGTATTGCTGAATCTTCACCCTCTTCTGCTTCAACTCCTGGTTCTGACTGGGACACTGAGTCACCGTTACTCATCTCTGAAAATCGGCAACAGAAACGCAGTGGGTTAGAAGGAGTAACAACAACGGAATAAACGCCTCGAGGTGGAAATGGGGAATGAATATGGTGATTGAGGATTTCACGCAGAAGTTCAAAATGACAGACCTGCAATCAGGACAACAATCGGAGTCAGACAGAGTTTCACCCCATGCTTCGAGTCTGAACACCAGAAAAAGAGAGAGTGACCGCTGTCTGCATCAGACCTGCAATTGGAGGAGTTAAAACAGTCAAGGGGATGTGAGGAGGTCGAAGGTGACTCCCTCTCTCCGTCCATTTTTGCATCTTCAAACAGACGCTTCCTTAAGAGGATCGTGATCTTTTATAAGTGATCAGAGAGCGCCCTCCCGTGGACAGCACAGCCGCATATCGGAAGCAGGTTCACACAAGGCCAACTGCAAAGACACATATAGAGATCAGAGAATCATAGAATCATAGAACCGCTACAGAAGGAAGCCATTCGGCCCAGCGAGTCTGTACCGGCTACAATTCCACCGAGGCCCTATTCCCGTAACCGCACAAATTTACCCTGCTAATCTCCGACGCTCGGGGTCAATTTAGCATGGCCAATCCACCTAATCCGCACATCTTTGGACAGTCGGAGGAAAGCACAGCACCCGAGGAAACACAGCAGACATGGGCAGAACAAATACACACACGGCCACGTGCAAAGACAAACACGAATAAAGATATATAACCATATAGATATATGCCCAGTGACATCAATTCTAACGTCCCTCATTATAAATCCAGAATTATTCTGCAGATTTCTGACACCTATTAGTTTGCGTTGCTAACCATGGAATTCATAAATAACTCCTCCTCTGTGTTCACTGGAAGCCTCGTATACTACACAGAATCAACACCAGCATAAACACATAGGCAAGTAAATGCAGTGATAGATTCCCAAACCAATCGACTCAAACATAGGCGCACAGAGAATCACGAAGGAAGGTAAAGAATCATTAGCACAGCCATTGACACACAAAAGAGGAATGAACCCATTGACAACCTCAAAAGCCCACTGGCTCCAGAGTAAACTTCCTGAGCTGGAATTCCCTGGTGTCGTGTCAGTGAGGCAATATCGTTTCAGATATTCTTTGCGATGGAACACGACATTTTAACACCAGGAGCAGCCGGAAATCTATTTCTCATCAATGGTGATTATTGATTGACGACTCGATAGATTTTTCTCTCTGCTGTTGAAACTGGCACCAGTATCACTCATGTTTTTGATCAGGAAGTAATTCCATCTCCACCTAAACCATGTGCTACAAGAAGGCAATAAATCTTCATCCCCTGAGCCGGAATCGAACCGCTGCGATAAAAGCACCGAATCCTAACCACTACAACATCAGGGAGATTGCCTGCAAGGATTTTAATCTAACCTACCCATGATAACTTGGCGCTTTGTTTCTATTTCAGCATTTCTTTTGTATATCAGGGACAAGTCTGTCTGACAAGTGCCTCTTCAAATATACAAATTTACTGCTGGAATGCTGGAATCTGAACAAGAACCATAGAAACCCTACAGTGCAGAAGGAGGCCATTCGGCCCATCGAGTCTGCACCGACCACAATCCCAACCAGGCCCTACCCCCACATATTTACCCGCTAATCCCTCTAACCTACGCATTTTAGGATTCTAAGGGGCAATTTTTAACCTGGCCAATCAACCTAACCCGCACATCTTTGGGAGGAAACCGGAGCACCCGGAGGAAACCCACGCAGACACGAGAAGAACGTGCAAACTCCACACAGACAGTGACCCGAGCCGGGAATCGAAACCGGCACCCTGGAGCTGTGAAGCAGCAGTGCTAACCACTGCGCTACCGTGCCGCAGAACAGAAAACGCTGGAAAATCTCAACAGGTCTGAAAGCACCTGTGAAGAGAGAATAGAGCGAATGCTCAAAGTCTGGATGACCCTTCGTCAGAGCTGAAGACAAATAAGTTTGTACGAGGTTTATCCTGAAATGGCGAGGGATATGGTTGTGGTATGGGTGACAGTGGTGTCACATATAAAAAACAAACAAACAAAGGGAATGTAATTGGTTGTGATCATGGCTAAGAAGGCATTAAGAGATCAGAATGTGTAAATGGCAGGAAAAAGGAAATGTAAGAGATGGCCCGAGTGGGGTGGAGGGAGAGGGGGCAACAAGATGGAAAGTGAGATTTTAAATAAAAAATGCAAAACATGGAAATTAAACAGTAAGTATACATATAAAAGAAGATAGAAAATAATAAAAATAATTAAATAAGATAAAATGAAATAAAACAAAATAAATGGAAATGGGGTGAAGATGGAGGAGAGGAGGTGCTCACAAGTTGTTGAACTCAATGTTAAGTCTGGTTTGCACTAAGCGCCGAATCGGGAGATAGGGCAATGTTCCTCCAGTTTGCATTGGAATGCCTCCTTATACCATCGTTTATTGCTACTTCCATCACATTACTGATGATCAAGAATAGACTGGTGGTAATTGGAGGTGTTGGATTTGACCTGATTTTTGTTAGCGGGACAATCTTGGACAAATGGTCGCATTGGCGGTTGATGCCAGTGTTGTAGTTTAGGAACAGCTTAGCTCAGGCTATGGCAAATTCTGAAGATCAATTCTTCAGCACCATTACCAGAATATTTTTCAGGGGCAGAGCATTTTCTCTTTCCAATGTCTTCAAGTTTTTGTTTCTTGAAATCACATGGAACAGTGAAGTGTATCTGTTCCGTTCAGCGTCTACCCCCACTCTGGCTCTTTCTTTTTTTCTCTCTGTAGATCTGCCTCAGTCCCTCCCTCTCTCAGTCCGACTATCCATTCCCCTCTTTTGATTTTGTTCCTTCTATTCTCTCTCTGTCTGGGTGGGACCAAATTTAATTGAATTGATTCCTGAAATGAGGCAGTTGTTGACCTGGGGTTTGATTGAAAATGGGGGAGGAGACTCAATGGGACATGGGATCTAATCCAACTCCATTGTGCCTCTCTCTGTGTGCGTGTGTCTGTGTGTGTGTGTCTCCCTCTCTCTCTCTCTCTCTGTGCGTGTGTGTCTCCTTCTCTGTGCGTGTGTGTCTCTCTCTCTCTGTGCGTCTGTGTCTCTCTCTCTGTGCGTGTGTGTGTGTCTCTCTCTGAGCGTGTGCGTCTCTCTCTCTCTCTGTGCGTCTGTGTCACTCTCTCTGTGCGTGTATGTGTGTCTCTCTCTCTGTGCGTGTGTGTCTGTGTGTGTGTGTGTGTCTCTCTCTCTCTGTGCGTGTGTGTGTGCCTCTCTCTCTGTGCGTGTGTGTGTGCCTCTCTCTCTGTGCGTCTGTGTCACTCTCTCTGTGCGTGTGTGTGTCTCTCTGTGCGCGTGTGTGTGTGTCTCTCTCTGTGCGTGTGTGTCTGTGTGTGTGTCTCTCTCTCTGTCTCTCTGTTCGTGGGTGTCTCTCTCTCTCTCTCTGCGTGTGTGTCGCTCTGTGTGTGTGTCTCCCTCTCTCTCTGCTGTGTGTGTCTCTCTCTGTGCGTGTGTGTCTGTGTGTGTGTCTCTCTCTCTGTCTCTCTGTTCGTGGGTGTCTCTCTCTCTCTCTGCGTGTGTGTCGCTCTGTGTGTGTGTCTCCCTCTCTCTCTGCTGTGTGTGTCTCTCTCTCTGTGCGTGTGTCTCTCTCTCTCTCTGTGCGTGTGTGTCTCTCTCTCTCTGTGCGTGTGTGTCGCTCTCTCTCTCTCTGTGCGTGTGTGTCACTCTCTCTGTGCGTGTGTGTCACTCTCTCTGTGCGTGTGTGTCTGAGTGTGTGTCTCTCTCTCTCTCTCTCTGTTCGTGGGTGTCTCTCTCTCTGTGCGTGTGTGTCGCTCTCTGTGTGTGCGTCTCTCTCTCTCTCTCTGTGCGTGTGTGTGTGTGTGTCTCTCTCTCTGTGCGTGTGTCTGTGTGTGTGTGTGTGTCTCTGTGCGTGTGTGTGTCTGTCTCTCTCTGTCTGTGCCTCACTCTCTCTTTGTCTGTGTGTGTGTGTGCCTCTCTCTCTCTGTCTCTCTCTCTGTGCGTCTCTCTCTCTCTCCCCCTCTCTCTCTCTCTGTGCGTGTGTGTCTCTCTCTCTCTGTGAGTGTGTGTGTCTCTCTCTCTCTCTCTCTGTGTCTCTCTCTCTGTTCGTGTGTCTCTGTTTCTCTCTGTGCGTATGCGTCTCTCTCTCTATGTGCATGTCTGTCTCTCTCTGTGCGTGTGTGTGTGTGTGTCTCTCTCTCTCTCTCTCTCTCTGCGTGTGTGTCTCTCTCCCTCTCTCTCTCTCTCTCTGTCTCTCTCTCTCTCTGTTGGTTCATTGCCAATACCCGCTCTCACAGCAATGACTTCTGCTGGTGTCGTTGATGGGAAGTCGAAGACACTAAATTTAGGATAACCATATTTATGAAGGAGAGGGATCAAATTCTCCCACTGTCCGATTTTCACTTAAATGAGTATAAACGTTATGAACAGCTTTGGTCAATCACGTGATTACTAAAATTGAATGCAGTAGAATGTATCATCATTCATTTTGATTCGAGGAACCAGCAGCGAGAATGTAAAGTGAGCAACTGGATAAAAGCAAATTACAGCGGATGCTGGAATCTGAAACTAAATGTGTCACACAAAACTTTGACAAAGGGTCATCTGGACCCGAAACGTCAGCCCTTTTCTCTCCGACGGATGCTGCCAGACCCAATGTGATTTTCCAGCATTTTCTCTTTTGTTCAAAGTGAGTAACTGACGGGCTTGTCGGGCGAGATTAGTTGCTCTACCAGTAAATCGCAACTGCTTCAAATACGCACATCGGTATGTTTCTGTAGTGAAGTGGTTATTACGCTCGCCTTGCACGCGGGAAGTCCACGTTTCGAAACAAGATCGAAACATTTCCAAATGGCTTTATTTCAAAATGATTCAGATTTCAGAATTATTCATGTTTATCGTGAAACATTAATTGAGCTATTGTAGTTGTTTGCGGCATTTAAGGCGGGAATAACTCCGTAAAGAATGTAGGAATATAGAAAGTCTGTGATTGTGACTCAGGTAGGATGTATTCACTGACAAAAGGAATAAGGCCAAGGGCAATATGGGTTGGTTCCCGTTGTTTGAAAACTTTGCTGCTTTTCTGGGCGAACTCCAGCTCTCCATTCCTCCATTTCACCGCTCAAACTGAGACTTTCTCCATTCCGCTTTGTTAATCTCACAGTTACGGATTTCTGAATGAAAACTGCTTGCAATCAGTCGAAGTCAAAGAGTTTAGTATTCCATTCATGGAGACGTTTTCTTGTCATTTAGCCCGAGAATGTTATCCAGAAATGAGTGATATTTCTGTCAATGCAAATGGTTAAATCTGACCCATTACCACCCAGATTTTACCTTGTATCTCTATCGGCAACGTTTTGCATCATGTCACTGTCTTTCACTATCTGTATTTGTTCTTGACCTGTTGCACATGTGACATTTCCAAAACGAAGCAAAAGTGCAAATCTCACACCACCGATTCTGGCAGTGCTGCTTTGGACCAGGACGTATTGCTGGTTTGTTTATAAAAAAAATCATTAAATCTTAATATATCGAAGGCAGCCTGCGACCCTGAAAGTGCCGAATCATAACCACGAGATCACCAAGATCCCATCTGCCTGATTCTCCCAGAGTCTGATTACAGGAATGTGCACAGTGCCAATTGTCCACAGTCATAGACTCCTTACTGTCTCTTAAGATTTGAAATTGTTTATATTTTCACATTAGCTTCCAGTGTGATGAAAGCAGAGCTGTGATAAGCTGATGTTGTTCAGTACATTTACCGCAGTAAGGTTCATATCAGTTCGATGATAACATTGCTCTTTGAATGTGGTGAGCTACACTGAAATTTAATGTAGTTGAAGATAGCCTTAGGACTTTTTTCAGGAGGAACAGCAAGGACACTGTAAATATGAATTGCTGTGGGTAATTGACGGGATTGTGCAATGAGACTGATATTTCTCCCTGCTGTTCAAATTGGCGCAAGTATTGAGCGAGGATTTTCAAGCGGTTGCCATGTGTTGGGTTCCGTGGTGTAATGGTGAGCACTCTGGATTCTGAATCCAGCGATCCGAGTTCAAATCTCGGCGGAACCTTGCTTTAGTTTGCAAATGCAGATAATTGATTTGCAGAAGGGCGTTTCTTTTAAATTTCTCACAAAGTACTAATCGGAAGGACAATTTGTCAGCCAGTTTAACTGCTATTACAATGCACATTGCTGAGCCTCTGGTGCCAGGTGCCTGCAACATCAGTGTTTTTCATCTTTTCGCCGCTCTTTAACTCCTCTGTTGAAAAAAATGAAGTAGCTGGTGTCACACAATAACAATTCCTGTAATGTATGCTTCCCATCATTCTGACCAGATATTTACAGAATTAACCTGGCTCATGTGATAACCACCGCACTATAGAAACACGGAGATGGCCTGAGGGCAAGCAGATCCGGTTTGCTGGAGAACAACTAGAGTGGCTCCAGAAGCCCATCTTTTGCCCACAGCAATTGATATTACATTGCCTCTGCTGGTTCCTCCTGTCAAAATGAATAATGATACTTCCCACTGTATTAAAGTTTCGTAATAACATGTTCGAGAAAAAGTATTCATGACGTTTAAAGCAGATCAACTGAACAACTGAAATTTGTGGCATTTGATCACTTTCCCCCACAAATGCTATTGCCTCGGATTCAATGCCTCAGAACACTCACCAACGGTTCTGGCGGAAGTGATCGCTGTCAGATATGGTGCTGCAGGGAATGGAATTAATGGAGTAGGATAGGCTCACATGTCCCACGGAGTCTCCTCCACAATTTAAGGAGATTATGACGAATCCCAGGACTCAACATCAATTTCCAACCCTATCATGATGGCCCTTCATTCCCTTAGGTTCCAGAAATATCTCTATCTGAAACTTCAATATCCTAATTTACTGAGGACCCAGAGACCTCTGGCGAGGCGTCATCCGCACTCGAAACTTTGGCTCTTTTCTCTCTCCATAGATACTGCCAGACTTACTGAGATGTTCCAGCATTTTCTGTTTTTGTTCCAGATTCCAGCATTCGCAGTATTTTGCTTTTCCCGCCGCGATTTACATTCCGTTTGTTTCTTTTTCTATCACAACTTCGTCAACTCTGACCCACGGCTCCCACCCTCACACCCCGCATCTCCCACACTTAAAGTATCAATCTCGCCATCTTTTCCTGTCTTCAGCTTTGATGACTGACCATACAGATTTGAAATGTTGGCTCTATTCTCTCTCCAGAGATGCCGTCAAGCCTGTTGAGGTTTTCCAGCATTTTAAGTTTTTCTTTCAAGTTCCAGCATCTGCAGTAATTTGCTGCTGGCTGAAGGAGTCATTCGTGTTCGATCGAAACATGAGGTTTTTTTCCCCCCAAACGTTTTTCGAGTATTTGAAAAACGCTGAAATGTATCGGTCAGATTAAAATGCTTGCCCGCATCTTCCTTGGTGGTCTAGTGGTTAGGATTTGGCGCTTTCACCGCCGCGGCCTGGGTTCGATTCCCGGTCAGGGAATGTCGATTTTATTGCTGCCGACCAGCACATGATTGAGGAGGGGCTGAAATTACTTCCTGATCGATAACAGGAATGATCATTCTGTCAGTTTGAACTACCTGGAGAAACAAAATAAACCCACTTGCACAATCCCGTCAATTGTCCCCGGCAATTTTTCATTACATTCTCCTTGCTGCTTCCTCCTGTCTAAATGAATAATATTGCATTCTACCCCACTAAATTTCACTATAGCTCACCACATTCAAAGATCATTCGTAACCTCTGCCTCTTCGATAGCTTCTTGTGGGAAATCTGCTGAACAATATTAGCTGATCACAGCTCTGCTGTGATTTCAGAGATTTGTATCTCATTGTTCATCATTACTGTCTCCATTGCTTCATTCCAGGTCACTGTCGCTACAGACATAGTCACACAGTCATTCAACCTTCTGCAGCAAATGATATTCTCTTCCTTTGCTTTCAGATTCTTTCACCTCCAGAAACTGATTACACGCTCAGTAAAATGTTCTGTTTAGTTGACAGTTTATCATCAATTCTGGGCCTTGGCGGTGAATGGATTGACTCTGAACGACTTGACCACCTGGCCTCCACGATCGCCAGCTAAATGTTGCCTTATCCATCACTCCTTGTTTCATTTAAACATCCTCCCTTGCTTTCTATCACAGACCATTCCTTCTGTTCTTTTCACAGGCTGATTCATGGCGTTACCATCAGAAAATGTTGGAAATACTCGGCAGTTAATGATTCGTGGCAAATGCGTGATTATTTCTGAAAGCTGAGTTACTCTGAAATTGAAAACATTTGGAAATGTTTCTGTAAAGGTGAAATACTGCTGATGCTGGAACCTGAAACACACAAAAAGAATACTGGAAAATCTCAGCAGGTCTGGCAGCATCTGTGAAGAGAGAACAGAGCCAGTGTGTCGAATCAGGAAATTTGATGAAGGGTCATCCAGATTTGAAACGTTGGTTTCCCCACAGATGCCGTCAGTTCTGCTGAGATTTTCCAACATTTTCTATTCCTGTTTAATACATTTCTGCCCAGGATTGAACCAGGAAACTTGCGTGTGAACGGCGAACGTGAAAATTACCAGAAACGCTGCGGTGCAACGATGTAAGGAAACTGGCTCCACAAACACGTCAATTGCCCACAGCAATTTATATTTGCATTGTGTCTACTGGTACCTCCTGTTGACATGTTTCACGATACATTCTACTGCATGGAATTCACGTGTTAAAATGCACGACCTACCTTGTATTAAGTTGATCTTCCTCTACACCCGAGCTATGACTGTAACAGTGCATTCTGCAATATTTCGTTTCCTTCCCGATGAACGATATGCTTTGTCTGTGTAGCGTGCAAGAAAAATACGTTTCACTGTATGCTAATGCATGTGACAATAAAAAATCAAATCAAAGGTACTCCATGAAGTTAATTAATTGAACGTTCAGCAGTGATGGGTTTCAATCATACGCCTTAACTAATGCTATTACCCTGAATTCAGTGCCTGAGACTTCAATGCTCTCAGCGGAAGCCATTGGTACTGGATCTGCTATTGATAGTGAACAGAATCAATGAAGTAGAACTGGGTCACATGTCCCATTGAGCCTCCTCCACGACTGATTCAAGGCAGATCCGCAACCTCAACCCCAATTTCCCAGCTTATCCCAACAGCCCTTCATTCCCTTAGATTTCAGAAAACACTCCAACTCAACCTCCAATGTCCTCATCGACTGAGGATCCACACACCTCTGGCCGGCTGCAGAACTCTAAATATTCACAAGCCTTTGAGAGAAGAAATATCTCCATACCTTCGTCATAAATGGCTGACACATGATCCAGAGAATGTAAGCCCAGGGTGCCTGACCGAGACTGTTGTCGCCACGTTAACCCACTTAAGCCCACACATTTACCATGGCTAATCCATCAAACCGACATCAGCTGCGCACTGAGAGCATTTTTTCCAATAATTGCTGAAGAACAAATTAATATTTTGGCTGATCCGTATTCAGTTCACATCCAACAACGAACTACAATCGGGCAACTTTCCAGCAGTAAATTTCGATCATGTTCAACCCCGTTTCGAATCGGGGAGCCTATACTGTATGATATGAAGATGATAACCCCTACACTATAGAAACTCTGCTCATGACCAATGTGACCGGCCGAGAATATCAAACCGTGCAGTCTGATTGCAATGTGGAACCTTGTTTTCTCCTATTCCAATTCGGCTGAAAACCTTAGCAATGTGGCATATTCATTGATCTAACGTAAGATTCAGAAAATAATATTTGTCCCAATTTGTTTCCTTTCTCTATGACTGCAGTTGTACAATATCATTCAAGACCTGGCGAAGTGTAAATGTCCTATGGCTGTGAGACAATGTAATGCCTTAATATTTAACAAAAACAATTTGAAATGAGTCAGTTGTTTTGAAAATATTTTGCCGCTTTACAAACGCAATAATCGCTATAATTCAGAAACAGCTAACGCATGGAAATATTTAGATTTTTATGTGTCCACAGATGCTGCCAAATCAGCAGAGAATGTCTACCATCAGCTGTCTATATTATAAATACAGGTTTTATCACAATATAAAATACACAGAAAGTCGGTAATGATCAGTGGAATGACGATAGTCTTAAACTTTTAAAGAACGGTGCTTTTAAAGCTACACAATGCTGAGGTGGAAAGCAGATAGGTTGAAGCGATGGACATCTGCTGTGTGTTACCTCATCCGTTTCACAGGATCAGCAGTGATGAGATGGGTCGGTTTTGGAAATTGCAAGATACACATGAACATCCTGTGAGACCTCACTGTTGATTCCTTGTTCCAGACAGCAACAATTAGTGTTTCATTGGCTGAAGGAGTCACTCGTGTTAATTCTGGATGTGATTTTTGTCCAACAAATATTTCTTGTGTATTTAAAAAAATGCTGAAGTGGAAAAGTCAGGCTAAACGTTGCGTCGTTATCTTCTCTGATGGTCTAATGGTTAGGATTCGGCGCTCCCACTGCCACGACCAGCATTCGATTCCCGGTCAGGAAATGAAAATTTATTGAATGCGTGTAGCAGATGAATGAAGAGGAGCTGGAATTATTTCCTGATTGAAAACAGGAATAATAGTTGACCCAGTTTGAACTGCGGTGAGAAACAAAATCGCTCATTTTCACAATCTTGTCAATTACCCCCAGCAACTTATTGCCTCTGCTGGTTCCTCCTGTCAAAATGAATACCATTCATTTTGCTGCATGAAATCTGAGCTACTTACAAACTTCTCGTCAGAAATGGAATAAAACTGCATTTCTTGTACAAACGCAACCAAATCAGTATCAACATTCATAAGTTTCTCGAGTCTATAAAGCCTTGTCAAAATTGTGTAAGTTTCTTAGAGGATTCTTAGAGACAGGATGTATGTGCATTTAGAACGGAACAATCTCATTAGTGACAGACAGCATGGTTTTGTAAGAGGGAGGTCGTGCCTTACAAATTTGGTGGAGTTTTTTGAGGAAGTGACAAAAACGGTTGATGAAGGAAGGGCCGTGGATGTCGTCTATATGGATTTCAGTAAGGCATTTGACAAAGTCCCACATGGCAGGTTGGTTAAGAAGGTTAAGGCTCATGGGATACAAGGAGAAGTGGCTCGATGGGTGGAGAACTGGCTTGGCCATAGGAGACAGGGGGTAGTGGTCGAAGGGTCTTTTTCCGGCTGGAGGTCTGTGACCAGTGGTGTTCCGCAGGGCTCTGTACTGGGACCTCTGCTATTTGTGATATATATAAATGATTTGGAAGAAGGTGTAACTGGTGTAATCAGCAAGTTTGCGGATGACACGAAGATGGCTGGAATTGCGGATAGCGAAGAGCATTGTCGGGCAATACAGCAGGATATAGATAGGCTGGAAAATTGGGCGGAGAGGTGGCAGATGGAATTTAATCCGGATAAATGCGAAGTGATGCATTTTGGAAGAAATAATGTAGGGAGGAGTTATGCAATAAATGGCAGAGTCATCAGGAGTATAGAAACACAGAGGGACCTAGGTGTGCAAGTCCACCAATCCTTGAAGGTGGCAACACAGGTGGAGAAGGTGGTGAAGAAGGCATATGGTATGCTTGCCTTTATAGGACGGGGTATAGAGTATAAAAGCTGGAGTCTGATGATGCAGCTGTATAGAACGCTGGTTAGGCCACATTTGGAGTACTGCGTCCAGTTCTGGTCGCCGCACTACCAGAAGGACGTGGAGGCATTGGAGAGAGTGCAGAGAAGGTTTACCAGGATGTTGCCTGGTATGGAGGGTCTTAGCTATGAGGAGAGATTGGGTAGACTGGGGTTGTTCTCCTTGGAAAGACGGAGAATGAGGGGAGATCTAATCGAGGTATACAAGATTATGAAGGGTATAGATAGGGTGAACAGTGGGAAGCTTTTTCCCAGGTCGGAGGTGACGATCACGAGGGGTCATGGGCTCAAGCTGAGAGGGGCGAAGTATAACTCAGACATCAGAGGGACGTTTTTTACACAGAGGGTGGTGGGGGCCTGGAATGCGCTGCCAAGTAGGGTGGTGGAGGCAGGCACGCTGACATCGTTTAAGACTTACCTGGATAGTCACATGAGCAGCCTGGGAATGGAGGGATACAAACGATTGGTCTAGTTGGACCAAGGAGCGGCACAGGCTTGGAGGGCCGAAGGGCCTGTTTCCTGTGCTGTACTGTTCTTTGTTCTTTGTTCAGTGACATCCCCTCTCATTCTTTAATTCATTTCTTCGTCACAAATCCAGCTTACATTAACACTGCAGTGAAGCTACCCGAGTCGTCACAGTTCATGTCAATGCACCTAATCAGCACGTCTTTCAGAACGCGGGGGAAAACCACAGCACCCAGAAGAAACCCACACAGACATGGGGAAAACCCACACAGCCAATGGTTCCAGCCAGGAATCGAACAGGGTCCAGCGAGCTGTGTGACAGTGGCGCTAGTCACTAACCATTCTTCTATTCTCCAGAACCACTAGCAAGAGATTTGGAATGAGACTAGCTCTTTCACTGAACACACTTCAGGCTGGGATGGACAGATTTCTGATTGAACCGGGAATGAAGTGGAGTGGGTGGGAAAATTAAATTGAAACCCAGGATTAACCATGAGTTAAAGTTTCGCGTTCAGTTATTAAGTTTAATAGTATTTGAAATATATAAATTACTACAAATGTGTTTGGGATGAATATTCACTGAATTAGTAATGTCGATAACACCGGTTAACAGCAGAGCTGGAAGCACATGAGAAATACTTTCATTGAGGCCCATGGACGAAATGTTAAAGAAAAACTATGTAACAATAAAAGCTGGTGGGGGAAACTGAAACACAGCGGCAGTGCCGTCTCCGGACGGTCGCGAATCACCACTCTTTCGGTTCATAACCATGTTCGCTGACCGATCGCGCCAGAGAGGATGACACGGCTGAAGCAACGCACGACATTCTTAATCAGGCTGGAAGCTTTTTCTCTGCAAATTTGACGCCAGTTCGATTTGCACCAAACCTGATACAGGAAGACCACATGATGATATAGTTTACAAATCTAAACAAGTTCCTTCGACTACTTTACCTCCACAGTGTTGTTTTGATGCAGTGGTTAAATCCTTCTGCCAAAAATGGAAAAAGGGCCGTTTGATAGAGCAGATATGGACAAACTATTCCCATTGACTTGAGTCAGTAACCAGAGGACTGGGATTGAAGATCGTTAAATACAGTCAGACTTGCATTTATATAGAGCCTCTTCCAACCAGCGGACGTCATAAAGAACTTTACAACCACTGAAGGACTGTCAGAATTACAAAAAAATCCAGTTAAATACTGAAGAGGACATCCCGAATTGAACAAGGAACCTCTAGATGTGCAGTCAAATTCTCGACAACTGAGCGTCAAGCCTCCGCCTTTGTCGTTCCTCAAGCGTCTGTCACGCTCAACGTCTATGTTTACGTTTGCTCCTCTGTGTGCGTCACTGTGGTTATGTACCCGGAGGGAACATGTCGACATATTTTAGCATCAAATCTCTGTTCAATTGCTGTATAAATCTTCACGCTAAATGGTACAAAAATAACAAAAGCTTTGAAGTTGTAAGAGGAAATGACGTTTTATTTTGAATGGAGACTTTATTGAGTCAGTTCCGGCATGTTTTCATAACGGAAGCTGATTAAAATTTCACTCATCAACATTTAAACGGGCAGTGGATTTACTCGGTGTGATGGTGCGTTACAGTTCTATATCTACAATCAGAGCATCAATTTCTATCAGTTACTGAGAATGACAATAGGCTTGATAATATGTGCAGGACGAATATAATTTGTCTAATTTTATTTGAATTCGACATTGCTAAATCTATTCCTATCATTGTGTTCCCGCAATGCAGAATCAGGACATCAATTCTGAACCAACTCTCTGATATAGCATCTTACACAGTTCAAAATGATCAGCCCCACATCCTGAGACTGTGTCCCGTCCTTTAGATTCTCTGACCAGCGGAAACAATCTCCTTTCTTTCGTCTGACTCCAGAGAATAAACACCCAATTTACTCAGCCTTTCATCATAGGACAACTCCCTCATCTCAGGATCCAATCTTTCGAGCATTCCCTCGACAACTTCCAATGCAAGTCTATCAGTTCTCCATCGTGGGGATCAAAACTGCACAGAGTGTTGTAGCTGTGGTCTCAGGAGAACCAGGTTACAATTGTGGCAGACTTCTTGATTCTTGCATTTCATTTCCCTGATAATGAAAACCAAAATTCCCATTCACCACTTTGAGCATCAACACATAACTTTCTCAACTTTTTCAAGTAGGTCCTGTTCCTTCTACTTCTCTCTCTCCGTAACTAAATTTTCTTGCTCATTAATCTGTCTCCTCCCCACAACTTACTTCACCATCTAACTTGTTACCGGAATCTCAAACGTAACCTCAGACTCCAGCGAGAATTTGACTCGCGACTATTGGTTTACAAAAAAAAACTGTGCTGTAATGAAGGCAGCTACTTGCGAAGATCAGAAAGTTTACCATAAACTGTGGAGTGAGGAGCAGACTGAATTTTTGTTGGTTGATATTTGATAGGTGTGGAAATGTCTGAGAAGTAGAACAGGGAGATAAAAAAATCTGACTTGAGAGCGGCAGATTTGGACAGGTATCAGATCCTTGGGTGAACAATGTTTGGGCCATGTGATTTATCTTCTGAGCTTGTTGTTGTTGTTACATCTCTGACTTTTCCAAGTCTGACACAAGATATCCAGCTGGAAGGTGAGTCTTGTTTTGCCCTTCACAGACACAGACTGAAAGCAGAAAATGCTGATTACGCGCAGCAACGCAATTGATGCTTAATGACGAATGCAAATCATACTGAAATCGGAGCTATTCTGAAACTGAAGCATTGGAAGTGCTTGTTTCGGGTTTCGAAACAGAAATTTTCGCGTGTGAGGCGAATTTGATAACCACTACACTGCACATACACGATGACGGGTTTTGAACTCGCGGATCTACTTTGCTGGAGGAGGAACGAAGCTGGTTCCACAAGCCTATCAATTGCGCACAGTAATTCATATTTGCATTGCCTCTGCTCGTTACTCCTGTCAAAATGAATAATGCTACATTCTACTGCATGAATTTTTAGTGATTACATGTTCGATTAATGACGTTAAAAGTAATGACGTTTCAAGTAAATTGTAGAGTAACTGATACATTGGACCTGCGGTTGGCTTAATATCTTAGAAACTAGTAATCATGTCCGAGTGATTAACGTGATCGAGTTAAAATCCATTGGGATTTCCCGCTTTTTATTATTCCTGCTTTCAATTGTATGTCTACAGAGTCAATTAAATCAAATCCATGCAAAAACTCGGGCGTGTTCCCATTTCCGTTAATTCACAGAAACATTCACGGATGCTGCAGCCGGAACTGGAACACCATCAGAACCATGTTAGTGTCAGCCTTGTTTTCATTGTGTTTGTCTCTCCTTAGGCCCCTGTCTCTCAGGTGTGTGTATTTGCTTCGTTTTCTCTGTGTCTCAGTGTGCTTCAGTTCCCGATGGAAACGAACAGCTTGTTACCGTCACAACATGATTCATACTCGTTCAAAAGTTGAATCTTGAAATGTTACAGAGAAAAGAGCAGAATGAAAGATGTAAGAGGAGTTTGTAATGTTTGAAGGAACTGCAGCTAAAAAGTAGAAGATTTGAGTGATGTTATTGATGGTTGAGAGGAACGCATTGTAACCTTGGGGATAAAAGCAAATTGCTGCGGATGCTGGAATCTGAAACCAAAAGGGGAAATGCTGGAAAATCTCAGCAGGTCTGGCAGCATCTGTAAGGAGAGAAATGAGCTGACGCTTCGAGTCCAGATGGCCCTTTTCAAAGCTGACATTTCAAATTGAGCTTTGGAAAAGTGTCACCTGGACTCGAAACTTCAGCTCCTTTCTCATTCTGGCAGACCTGCTGGGATTTTCCAGCATTTTCTCTTTTGGTAACCTTGGGGATGCTGTTGGCCCGTTAATTGTAAACTTTGTAATCAGAACAAACTGAGACACCAGATTCGAACAACATTTGGGTATTAAGAGTCGGACAAGGGTTATCACAGCAGTAGCCTGGCTACCTTAGTCGGTTGCATGGCAGATGTAATTGCAGAGTCTTGGGTTCAAGTTCCACGTTAGGCGCCATTGTTTTTAAACTTTGCTGATTTCCTGGTTAAATTCCAGCTCTCCATTCCTCCGGCAGTGACACCACTCAAACTGAGGCTTTCTCCATCTCGCATTGTTCATCTCACAATTACAGATTTCTGAATAAAAACTATTTGCAATCAGGAGAAGTCAAATAGTTTAGTGTTTCATTCAGGGAGAAGTTTTTTAGAAGTCATTTAGCCCGAGATTTTTATCCAGAAATTAGTGATATTTCTGTCAGTGTAAACGGTTAAATCTGACCTAATACCACCCGGATTTTAGCTTGTATCACCATCTCCATCGTCAGCGCTTTGGAGCCCATCACTGCCTTTGACTATCTGTGTTTGATCTCAGCCTGTCACCCATGTAACATTTCCAACTCGGAAACAGTGATCCTGCTGCAGATGATTTCCATTGCAATAAAAGCAGTAAATCCTGGAACTTTCAGCCAATCTGAGTGCTTCTGTGAAGAGCGAAACATTGTTTACATTTCTAGTCTATGTTCTTCCATTGGAATTGCATTGTGTCGCTGCACAACTCGATTGGCTCTGTTTATCAATCCACTGAAGCTGTCAGTGAAAACTGCCCCCCACTTCACTGGGAGTAAATGGAACACGTTTATCATTGCAGCCGAACAAATATTCCTTCATGGGATATTCCCTTCACACCTGATGGGGCAGAGGGAACCTCAGTTTAAAATATCCGTTAGTGCAGCAATCTCTCAGTTATTCCGGAATTTTAACCTATATTGTTGTGTTCAAGTCACAGTAATGCAATTTGGCCTAATGACATTCCAAAATCGTTACCAACAGAGTCACAGGAAATTAAACTATTTAATGTAACAGAATTAATGGCAGGATTAGTGGGAGTGGTTCAGTAATGCATTTCACCCAGACGGTGGCTTATAGAACTCACAGCCTGAACTGTGATGAGGCAGAACTCTCCATTGGTTTTGAAAATAGAATACTTGGAAAAAAACTTGTGGTCCTGTAACCGACGGAGATGCAGAGAAACAGATACGATGTGGGATTAAACTGGAAGAAATTAGAGATTTAATGGTTTACAACGAATACAGAGTCAAGGAAAACAGAGCATGAGAGGAGGAAAGATCAAACGTCCTTACGGTAAAATGTAAGGCTGAAGTGATTGAATTACAACGGGAATGATTATTGTTTCCACTGACACAATATCCCAGATTTGGTTTCAAATTTGGCGCAAAATTGGAAGAATCCTTCTCGCTGAATAAAGCACTAAACTCGTCGACTTCCAGGGAAACAGAGACAGCTTTAAAGCAGAAAGCAATAAATGTGATGTGAACAAAGTGGGATGGAGAAAGTCTCAGTTTGAACGTTGACACTGCCGGGGGAAAGTGGAGCTGGAGTTCACCCAGGAAAGCAGCAAAGTTTAAAAGTAATGACACCTAACTGGGGCTCAAACCCTGAAATTAAAGCTTCATGTTTTACCGACTGAGCTAGACAGGAACACGGAAGAAGCGGCACTCCATATCCTAAAATATGTGAAGACTAACCTTTTTTTTGTCCATTTGTTGTCTCAGTTTATTCTGATTGCAAAGTTTACAATTAATCGACCGACAGAATCCCCGAGGTTTCAATGTATTCCTCTCAATCATCAATAATTTCATTCACATCCTCCACTTCTTAGTTTCATCTCCATCCTAACATAGCAAACTCCTCTTACATGTTTCGCCTTAATATTTTTGTTCCAAGTCTCCCGGCTAGGTGAAATCAACGTTTCGGTATGGACACTGTAAAACTGTCTCCCAGTTTCAGAATTTTTAATCAGATTACTTCTGGTTATTCTGAACTATAGAAAGAACAGACTCATCCCACTGAATATCTCCTCCCTGGACAACCGCCTCATCACAGAAATCAATCCAGGGAATTTAGCTCACACAGACACAGCAGAAAAAAAGAGCAAAAAAATGAACAGTGATAGATGCACAGACAGAGAGACTGAGGGGAGAAAAGAATGGGACAGTTATAGAGACAAAGTGAGACAGACAGTGACAGAGATTGGGATGGACACACAACCCACGAATGAATCATAATAAACACACAGCCAGCTGTCCGAATTACAAGCATAGAGTCATGGAGGTTTACAGCATGGAAACAGGCCCTTCGCCCCACATTGTCCATGCCGCCACTTTTTTAAACACTAAACTTGTCCCAATTGCCTGTGTTGGGCCCATATCCCTCTATAACCATCTTACCCATTTAACTGTCGAAACACTTTTTAAAAGACAAACCTGTACCCGCCTCTCCTACTACATCTGGCAGCTTATTCCAGACACTCACCATCCTCCATGTGAAAAGATTGACCATCTGGGCACTTTGTATCTCTCCCCTCTCACCTTAAACCTATGCCCTCCAGTTTTAGACTCCCCTACCTTTGAGAAAAATATTGACTATCTAGCTGATCTATTCCCCTCATTATTTTATAGACCTCTATAAGATCACCCTCAGTCTTCCATGCTCCAGAGAAAAAAGTCCAAGTCTATCCATCCTCTCCTTATAACTCAAAATATCAGTCCCGGCATCATCCTAGTAAATCTTTTCTGCATTCCTTCTAGTTTAATAATATCCTTTCGAGAATGTGGTGGCCAGAGCTGTACACAGTATTCCAAGTGTGGCCTTACCAATGTCTTGTACAACTTCAACAAGACATCCCAACTCCTCTATTCAATGTTCTGGCCAATGAAACCAAGCATGCTGAATGCCTTCTCCGCCACCGTCCACCTGTGACTAAACTTTGAAGGAGCGATGAACTGTACCCCAAGATATCTTTTTTTCTAAAACTCTCACCAACGCCCGACCATTAATTGAGCAAGTCCTGTCCTGGTTCGATCTACCAAAATGCATCACCTCGCATTCATCTAAACTAAACTCCATTTGCCATTCGTCAGCCCACTAGCCCAATTGATCAAGATCCCGCTGCAATTCTCGATAACCTTCTTCACTGTGCATAATGCCTCCAATCTTGGTGTCATCTGCAAACTTACTAACCATGCCTGCTAAATTCTCATCAAAATCATTAAAATAAATGACAAATAACAGTGGAACCAGGACCGACCCTGAGGCACACCGCTGGTGACAGGCCTCCAATTTGAAAGCAACTCTCTACAACCACCCTCTGTCTCCTATCATCAAGCCAATTTTACATCCATTTGGCTACCACACGCGGAATACCGTAAGATTAAACTTATGCAACAACCTGCCATGCGGTATCTTGTCAAATGCCTCCTAATGTCCATGCAGACAACATCAATTACACTGCCCTCATCGGCCTTCTTGGTTACCCTTTCAAAAAACTCAATCAAATTTGTGAGACATGATTTTCCACTCACAGAACCATGCTGATCAGTCCTTGCCTCTCTCAATGCCTCCAGATCCTGTTTCTCAGACTACCTTCGAACAACGTCCCCACTACAGATGTGAGGCTCAGCAGCCTGTAGCCCCAGGCTTCTCCCTGCAACCCTTTTTAAACAAAAGCACGGCATTTCCCACCCTCCAGTCTTCAGGCAGATCACCTGTGGCTTTCGATGATTCAGATATCTCTGCAAGGGGACCCGCAATTTCCCCGAGTCTCCCATAACGTGGGAGGTCGTCTGAAGCATAGAAGCATAGAAAAACAGCTCAGAAACAGGCCTTTTGGCCCTTCTTGTCTGTGCCGAACCATTTTATGCCTAGTCCCACTGACCTGCACTTGGACCATATCCCTCCACACCCATCTCATCCATGAACCCGTCCAAGTTTTTCTTAAATGTTAAAAGTGACCCCGCATTTACCACTTTATCCGGCAGCTCATTCCACACTCCCACCATTCTCTGCGTGAAGAAGCCCCCGCTAATATTCCCTTTAAACTTTTCTCCTTTCACCCTTCAACCATGCCCTCTGGTTTTTTTCTCCCCTAGCCTCAGCGGAAAAAGCCTGCTTGCATTCACTCTATCTATACCCATCAAAATCTTATACACCTCTATGAAATCTCCCCTCAATCTTCTACGCTCCAGGGAATAAAGTCCCAACCTATTCAATCTCTCTCTGTAACTCAGCTTCTCAAGTCCCGGCAACATTCTTGTGAACCTTCCCTGCACTCTTTCAATCGTATTTACATCCTTCCTGTAACTAGGTGACCAAAACTATACACAATACTCCAAATTCGGCCTCACCAATGCCTTATATAACCTTACCATAACACTCCAACTTTTATACTCGATACTCCGATTTATAAAGGCCAATGTACCAAAGGCACTCTTTACGACCCTATCCACCTGTGACGTCGCTTTTAGGGAATTCTGTACCTGTATTCCCAGATCCCTCTGTTCAACTGCACTCTTCAGAGTCCTACCATTTACCCTGTACGTTCTTCTTTGGTTTGTCCTTCCAAAGTGCAATATCTCACACTTGTCTGCGTTAAATTCCGTTTGCCATTTTCAGCCCATTTTTCTGGTTGGTCCAAATCCCTCTGCAAGCTTTGAAAACCTTCCTCACTGTCCACTACACCTCCAATCTTTGTATCATCAGCAAACTTGCTGATCCAATTTACCACATTATCATCCAGATCATTGATATAGATGACAAACAACAATGGACCCAACACCGATCCGTGCGGCACACCACTAGTCACAGGCCTCCACTCAGAGAAGCAATCCTCCACAACCACTCTCTGGCTTCTTCCATTGAGCCAGTGTCTTATCCAATTTACTACCTCCCCATGTATACCCAGCGACTGAACCTTCCTAACTAACCTCCGATGAGGGACCTTGTCAAAGGTCTTGCTGAAATCCAGGTAGACAACATCCACCGCCTTCCCTTCATCCACTTTCCTGGTAACCTCCTCGACAAACTCTAATAGATTGGTCAAACATGACCTACCACGCACAAAGCCATGTTGACTCTCCCTAATAAGTCCCTGTCTATCCAAATATTTGTAGATCCTATCCCTTATCACACCTTCCAATAACTTGCCCACCACCGACGTCAAACTTACTGGCCGATAATTTCCGGGATTTCTTTTGGAACCTTTTTTAAACAACGGAACAACATGAGCCATCCTCCAATCATCCGGCACCTCCCCCGTGAATACTGACATTTTAAATATGTCTGCCAGGGCCCCTGCAAGTTCAACACTAGCTTCCCTCAAGGTCCGTGGGAATACCCTGTCCGGTCCTGGGGATTTATCCACTCTGATTTGCCTCAAGACAGCAAGCACCTCCTCCCCTTTAATCTGTAATGGTTCCGTGTCCTCCCTACCAGTTTGACCTATTTCCGTGGACTCCATGCCCGTTTCCTCAGTAAATACGGATGCAAAAATCCCATTTAGTATCTCCCCTATCTCTTGTGGTTCCATACACAGTCTACCACTCTGGTCTTCAAGAGGACCAATTTTATCCCTCATTATCCTTTTGCTCCTAACATACCTATAGAAGCTCTTTGGATTTTCCTTCACTCTGTCTGCCAAAGCAACCTCATGTCTTCTTTTTGCCCTCCTGATTTCCCTCTTAAGTAGCTTCTTGCACTTTTTATACTCCTCGAGCATCTGATCTGTTCCTTGCTGACTGTACATTTCATACAACTCTCTCTTCCTCTTAATCAGTGTTACAATCTCCCTCGAGAACCAAGGTTCCTTATTCCTATTTACTTTGCCTTTAATCCTGACAGGAACATACAAACTCTGCACTCTCAAAATTTCTCCTTTGAAGGCCTCCCACTTTCCATTTACATCCTTACCAGAGAACAGCCTGTGCCAATCCACACTTCCCAGATCCCTTCTCATTTCATCAAATTTGGCCTTTTTCCAGTTCAGAACTTCAACCCGAGGACCAGGTCTATCCTTATCCACGATCAGGTTGAAACTAATGGCATTATGATCACTGGATCCAAAGTGTTCCCTCACACTCACATCCATCACCTGCCCTAACTCATTTCCCAATAGGAGATCCAATATCGCATCCTCTCTAGTTGGCACCTCTATATACTGATGTAGAAAATTCTCCTGAACACATTTTACAAACTCTACCCCGTCTAAACCTTTAACAGTATGCGAGTCCCAATCTATATGTGGAAAATTAAAATCTCCTACTATCACAACTTTGTGTTTCTTGCAGTTGTCTGCTATCTCTCCGCTGATTTGCTCCTCCAATTCTCGCTGACTATTGGGTGGTCTATAATACAAGACCATTGATGTGGTCATACCTTTCCTGTTTCTCAGCTCCACCCATAGGGCCTCTGTCGAAGGAATGAGGTCCTCTCAATTCGTGTCTGCAAGCAGAGTCAGCCATTGAAAATGTTTTGATTTACTTGTGAGCCTGCTATGGCGTTAGAATGTGTTCAGGTTCTCAACCCAAAGCCCATATGAAGCAATCCCGCCGTGTACACGGAAAATAAATTTACAGAACCAGTACCTTGTCCAATTCAAAACAGCAGAAATGGATTTGAACCCGGGACCTCTCGCAAGCTTGCGAATTTCAACACCCAAAGCGAGAATCATACCCCTAGACCAACGAGCCTTCGTTGCAAATATTTGCCAAATAATTATATTTTCATTGTCATCCAAAATTGATCATACATCTGCAGTGAAAGTTGAAAATGCTGGAATCGCTCAGAAAGTCAGAGAGTGTGTGTGCACAGAGAAACAAAGCTGATCTTTCACCTCTATACCCTTTAACTGACACTGGGGATGCTTAAAAATGTAGAACGTTTCGAGCAAATGAGATGCAGGAGGGAGGAAACATAACATCCTGTCGGGTGGAAGTCAGGAGAGGTGAGATGAGGGAAACAAAGAAACACAAAGCGATTAACCACAGAATTAGGCCGTTCCGAAGTTCTTTCCAGGACACACATGTGCTGTGGATAAAGGGGAACCGGTGAATGTAATGTACATAGATTACACTGGATTGCTTGCCTTTATAGGACGGGGCATAGAGTTTAAAAGTTGGGGTCTGATGTTGCAGTTGTATAGAACGTTGGTTTGGCCGCATTTGGAATACTGCACCCAGTTCTGGTTGCCACACTACCGGAAGGACATAGAGGCTTCAGAGAGAGTGCAGAGGAGGTTTACCAGGATGCTGCCTGGTATGGAAGGGCTTAGTTATTCGGAGAGATTGGGTAAACTGGAGTTGTTCTCACTGGAAAGACGGAGGATGAGGGGTGACCGAATAGAGGTGTATAAAGTTATGAAAGGCATAGTTAGGGTGAACGGTGGGAAGCTTTTTCACAGGTCGGTGGTGACGTTCACGAGGGGTCATAGGTTCAAGGTGAGGGTGGGAGGTTTAACACGGATATCAGAAGGACGTATTTTACACAGAGGGAGGTGGGGGCCTGGAATGCGCTGCCGGGCAAGGTGGTGGAAGCGGACAAACTGGGAACGTTTAAGACTTATCTAGATAGCCACATGAACGGAGTGGGAATGGAGGGATACAAAAGAATGGTCTAGTTTGGACCAGAGAGCGGCGCGGGCTTGGAGGGCCGAAGGGCCTGTTCCTGTGCTGCATTGTTCTTTGTTCTTTGGAGCCACATTGAGTTTTGCAAGTTCCACTCAGTAATATGGAAACATAGGAATCAGGAGCTCAAAGAGGCAAATTCAGCCCTTCGAGCCTGCTCCGTCATTCAATCAGATCATGGCTGATCTCTCCCTGGTCTCAAGTCCACTTCCCCATTGTTTCCTTAAAAAGAGGTCAAGTCCACTTCCCCATCTGTTCCTCATTTCCCTTTAAACATTTTTTGAAAAAATCAGAAATATATCTATCTCCTTTTGAAACCATTCAATCTTTCAGAACCCACCGCGTTCTGGGGCAACGAATTCCAGACACTCGCCACTCTGCGAGAACACTCTCTGCGAGAAGTACGTCCTCCTCATTTCAGATTTAAATCCACCGCCTCTCAATCTATACCTGCGTCTTCTTGTTCTACATTGCCCCATTGAGGAATCATTTGGTCGACGTTTATTCCATTTGTTCCCTTTAGACTTTTGTACACCTCGATAACTTCAGCAACTTATGAGACTATTTCACCTCGCTGTCGACGTCATGTCCTGGCAAATACAGTAAGTGTTGTCATTCGCTGAAAGAACCAAGTGTGTCCCTCTAAACAGGATATTCTGAAGGAAATACTTGTCGCTGATGAAAATGATCTGAGATGAAAATAATAAGCAGAGAGATGTATTTTAAAGTTTATTTAGTCGTGTTACAAGTAGGCTTGCATTAACATTTCAGTGAAGTTGCTGTGAAAATCTGCTGGTCGCCACACTTGGCTGCCTGTTTAGGTAATTAGCAGAAGAATTAGCATAGCCAATCCAACTACCGTGCGCATCTTTGCACTCTGGGAAGAAACCAGAGCATTCGCAGGAAACCCACACAGAAACACGAAGAACGTGCAGACTCCACACAGACAATGATCCAAGCCAAGTATCGAACGCTTGTCTTTCGCACTGTGAGGTAACAGTACCAAACACTACACCACCGTCCCATAGGGTACGTCAGTTTAAAAATACAGTTCACCCGTTACCCTTGGAGTTAAGTGGTTTGTGTTCAGTACCCACCCCTCCCGCTCCCTCCCTGCTGTGTTAATTGCAGGTCAGAAAATGAAGATTTATTGCTCTCGTCCTCACCGTGAAAATAAATATCGGCTATTTCTTGGAAGAACAGAGAAATCTCAGTCTCGCTTCGTGTCCGTCCTTTTTGAAGTGAAGACCGTGATCAAATTCAACAGGAAGTTTTATTTTCATTTCGCAGGAGATTGGGAAACAGGCGAGGTTCAGGTAGTTTAAATGGTGTCGACCCTTCACTGCAGCTCATTTTGTCTCAGACTGGAGATGGATTCTATTTGTTACACAGTTCAGGATTACCAGATTCAGCGAAGGAGCAGATTCAAGCCTTCTGATGGCCTTTCCCAGCTCCGTTGCTTCTAATGTATTTCAGTAACAATAACAGTAAATAACACGCTTACCATGTTGTTTAGCGTGGCCGAGTGATCTACGGCGCTGGAAATAATACTCCAGTTTCTGCAAAAAAGTTTCTTCGAATCCCACAATTGACAGAATTGTTGTTTGCTTTGGCCCTTGCAGCTGAAGATAAACAGTTCAGACTGAATGTAGCAGTGTGGGCGGTGTCGTTCCTGGTAGGAAAAAAGAGGAGGAACAGTGCCAATGAAACAGTTGTTGGGGGAAAGGAGAATGTGTGGAAGGAGTGCAGTTGCTCCTATAGGGGGAACAAACGGAAACACCGGCTGAATGACTGGCTGCCGATATAAGCAACAGTATTGCAAACAGTGAGACTGTATTCCCGGCCCAGGGGTTAAGTTCTGGATAAAAGCAAATTACTGCGGATGCTGGAATCTCTGAAAGTGAGTCATCTGGATTCGAAGCTACAGCTCTTTTCTCTCCTTACAGATGCTACCTGACCTGCTGAGGTTTTCCAACATTTTCTCATTTGGTTCCAGGGACAAATGTGACGAATTTAGATTTTCCAAGTGAAGTTCAAATCCTGTCCTGTACGCTTCCCATCATTCCTCATTGTGACTATGTTTTTAGGGAAAGTCATTTGAATTAAAGCAATGGGTACGAAGATGATCATCTCATTACCAATGTGTCACGTCAGCTTCCCTGAGAGCATAATGATCAGGATTCGGCGCAGTGGCCCCACGTTCAATTCCCAGTCATGGAGTCAATCATCTTTTGTTCAATTCTTCATTTACTGAAAACACGACTCACAGCGCCTGTGAAGGGAGAAACAAGGTTAATCTTCCAGCTGGATGAGTTTATATCAGAGCTGGGAAAATCAAACGTGTAACTTTGACAATAAACTCTGAAGAAGAGTCAGATGATACACACGACGCACATGTCAAATCTTGCCACTTTCAAGTTGCATATTTTAACTTCCTTCCCCTGTGATTGAGGGAAGTGCAGTTGATCTAGTTTGTTTTGTTCGAGCAAAGCACTGAGAAGGTCCCACAGGGGAGGCTGATTGAGAATATAGAAGCACTTGGAATTCAGGAAACTGGGCGAGATGGATCCGAAAATGTCTTCATAATAGGACACATAGGGCAGTGGTAGAAGTCTGTTCGAATGAATGGAGGTTAGAGCAAAGTGGCCTACTATAGGTTTCAGTGCTGAGACGCTTTTTGTTTGTTACATGCATAAATAATATAGCTGATAATTTGAGGGGAATTATAAGCAAGTTTGCAGCTGGTGCAAAGATTGTTGGCGTGGTTAATATTGAAGACGAAAACCCTATGTTCAAGGAAGGTCTCGATAGGTTGGTCAGATGGAACCAACAGTGGCAGATGGTGTATAAACGGGATAAGTGCGAGGTAATGCACTTTGGAAGAAATAATAACACAGGTGACTATTTAATGAATCGCAGGACATTAGGAAGCTCAGAGGAACATGTGGATTAGGAATACTTATAAACGGATCCCTGAAGGTGGCAGAGCAGTTGAATAGGATAGCTACGACGGCATAAGGGACACTTGTTTTTATCAGTCGTGGCATAGAATATAAGGGCAAGGAGTTAACGTTGGAGTTGTACAGCGCGGTGGTTAGGCCAGAGCTGGAATACTGTGCGCAGTTCTGGCCAGCTCACTGTAGGAAGGATGTGATTATACGAATAGGGGAACAGAGCAGATTCACCAAGATTTTTCCTGGGACGGAACATTTGAGCGAAAAGGGGGAAGTGGATAGGGTTGGATTATTTTCCTTTGAACAGAGAAGGCTGAGGGATTGCGGGGGCTGATTGTGGCGTATATGTTTGAGGTTCATGGACAGGGTGAAGGGAAAGCAGCTCTTCCCCTTTGTTGAGATGTTAATCACGAGGGGGCATAGTTTTAAGCTAAGGGGCTAGAGATTCAGCAAGTATTTTTTTTTCACGAAGAGGTTGGGGGAATATGCAGTACAGCGCCTGGGAAGGTATTATTGGAGGCCGGAAAAGTTATAAACTTTAAAAAGTATCTGGATGAACACTTGAAAAATCATAGCATTCAAGGATATGGGACACGTGCTAGAAAATGGGATTAGCGCGATGTTCGTGGCAGTTATTGTTGTTGTACACTCGATGGGCCAAACCGTCTCTACTGCGCTGTACGACTCTATGACTAAGCACAGTTCACAGTGAGGAGAAATGCAACATGTCCTCTGTCAGTGACCAACGCCTCTGCTGATAATCCGACCTATCAAGGAAACAAAAGGCACAACCAAACTGAGGAGAAACTGTGATAATGCGGGGATTGCGGGAAGGGATTCAAGCAACATAAAGTAAGAGACAAATGAATGGGGAAAGAAGTGCGAATGAAAATAAGACAGATTAATATATCAAATGTTGAACTCAATTTTGATTTCTCCTGGCTTTAACGTGTCCCCTTTTCATTTGGTAATAAAGTATTACATTTCTCTTTCAGTTCAGATGAAAGGTCACCTGATCATCTGTTTCTCTCTTCACAGAGCCAAGTCTGATCTGCTGGGGACATGAGATTCACAGTTTTACATTCCAGTCTGGTGTGGATTGATAATGAGAAGCTCCTTTAATTGAGAAAAATAAATGCATTTAGGATTCTGACTTGAAACAAAATAAGCTGCACCCGTGAGTGAGAGAAACATTTTCAGATTTGACGATGTCCGTCAAACCGAGTTTAAAGAGTTAGGATGTTGTATTTGCATATTTTCAATCCACCACAACTATTCCTGCATCGAGGGAATTTTACACTATTGAAACCAATATACTGGTAGCCATTCCAATTTCGGTTCAGTTGCAAACCGACCTCCTTGCACAGGTCCTGCCGTCTCCCAGAACAGTTCCAGAGCTCTGGAAGTCTGAAGGCCTCACTTCTGCACCTATTCTCCAGACGTGCACTCGTCTGAAGTAACCACCTATTTCTACACTCACTGGCACGTGGCACCGTGATTACGAACTTCTGTTTTTTATTTTTTATTTGATCTACTTCTTGACTCCCTGAACTCTGCTTGCAGGATTTCCTCGCTTGTTCTATTATTTAGTTGAAATCAATACTTACCACGGTTTCTGTAGCCATCTCCACCCCCTCCACCCTCCCCCACCCCCTCCACCTTCAGAAAAAGTTGCAGCCGTTTACTGACATTCTGACCCTGGCACTAGTGAGGCAGCAAACCATCCCAGAAATGTTAAGTCTTTTCTCCAGAGAATTGAATCCCTCCCTCTATAGCAATGCCATTTTCCTCCTCACCTATTGTGCAGCAGACCCATGCATGTTGCCACGACGTTGACTTTCACTGCTTTCCCCGGCACATTCAGCCCCCCTCCCGCTCCACCGCGAAAGAATCAGTAGAGCAGTCCCCCCGCCCCCCTCCCCCACCTCCCTCCCCCCCCCCCCCCCCCTCCGCCGCGAAAGAAACAGTAGCCAAAACGTTAAAGCTGCCAGATGACCACAGGCCAGTCCTGAACTACCTTCCTTCCTCTACTCCGCCTCGTGGTCACCCATGGGCTTTCTGCCTTTTCAACCTTCACCTGCGGTTTGGTCACTTTCGGAACGTGTTATCGACGACTTGCTCAGCTATGGGGATGCCCCACGTTGAATCTTCTCAGCCTCAGCTTCGAAATGTGGTTAGCCAGTTGCTACGTTTGGACACACTTCCTGAACACCTGGTCACCTAGTGACACCTGAAACTTGCACTGTTGCCATATCGAACATTCGTAGGTGCAAGCTCTCCTGCCATGACTACCCTTAAGCCCATCCCTCTAGCCCCCAACCGCTCCAGGCCCGCCTCCACCACCCGCCCAATCTCTCTCTCTCTCTCTCTCTCTCTCTCACACACACACACACAAAGCCGCAACACCGCACCAATTGGCTGCCTGAACACGTCAGAAAAGTTAGCTGGCAATCGCAGTTTGCATGTTGTGTATGGGATTCATGGTCATGTGCTGGTAAATGCGGTAATAGGACGTATCAAATTGATTGAATGTGCATCGTACATTTCCATACAGTATAGAATTTGGACGTAATATTCAGCACAAACAAGCCTTCTGATCCTCATTGTGATTGCCGGCCCCGAACACTATCCGCCAACCTATTACATTTGCTCATGATCCTTCAAACGAGTGAGTATTTCGGGCGATTATCACCGTTTTATTTCGTTGATGTTTTTTCGATTTTCCTCTAATATTTATTCCCCTCATTGGGGAGGCCTGGCTCCTCGAGTTTTGCTCTTGGACCCATGAATGCCCCGAGTCCATTTAATGGAAAATCAAACTGAACTATCTCAGTCAGAACGGCCGGTCTGGGGGAGGGGTTTTGCTTCCCCGAGAAGGGCAGCCTTGGCTGATGAATGTACCCAGAAGAAAATTGCAATGTTAATCGTCTGGGGCCAGTGAGCTCAGGAAATAAATCTCTGAACATTCCCCCATTTTAATTTCACTCACGGAATGCAGTCCATCGCTAAATTTCAGTAGATTAGTGAATAAGAGCCCGCGTTATTATGTGTATATCTGTCTAAGTGTGTTTTTTCCGTGTGTGTGTGTGTGTGTGTGTGTGTGTGTATGTATGTGTGTCTGTCTGTGCATATGTTTTTGGCTGTGTGTCTGCGCGTGCCTGACTATGTGTGCATGTCTGTGTGTCTTTGTTTGTGTCCCTGCGTTTTGTGAGTTTCTGTGCGTGTCGGTGTGTAACTGCACCTGTTTTTGTCTGTAGGAGGGAACCTATGTGGCGAAAGAGAGAATATCTTTTTGTGATTGTATGTGACAGAAAGAGAGGGAGAGATAATGTGTGTATTTTTGACTGTAAGAGTGTATGCGTTCGAGAGAGAGAAAAATTGTGCTCAAAACGTATTTCATTTTAAATCAAAAACACATCTAAGAGTTATGTTTGTCACATTCTGTTATTTTTTCCAGCGCAGAGCCAGCTGGATAAACTTTTCCAAAAGCCCACAGTAGTTGCAGTGAGTGAAGGGAGTCCCCTGATGTTGTCCTGTCACTACCCCACCACATACACAGCAGCTTACCTATATTGATACGTACAGTACTCGGGACAGGGCCATCAGTACATGCTGGTCAGACATACTGCTGGTAATGAAGAGAACGCGCCTACATTTGGAAAGCGGTTTTCTGCTGTACAGGATAAAATGAACACAAACATCCTTTTGAACATCACAGACACTCAGATTTCTGACTCAGCCGTGTATTACTGCGCGGCGATGAAGCACCACGTTACATCGAGCCTTAACACTCGTACAAAAACTAACAGTTCCAGGTGATGTGTGACATTACACGCTCTTTCGGAGAATGTGCGCAGACGCGATGGGCCAATTGGCCACCATCTGCACTGCAGGGATCGCATGCATTCCATGGATCCCTAATTGTCCTGAAAGTAAATGGATTGCTACTGGGTTGAGAGAGTAGTGAAGAGTCAATCTGGAGTCGCATGTCGGTCAGGTTAAGGAAAGATGGCGATGTCCTCGTCTGACGCCCTGAAGGACATTGCTGAGTAAATTAATTTTCCAAGTCAAACGATGAAAATTCACGATCACCATTATTGGTGTTAATTTTCAATCACAGACTGTGTTAATTTAACGTTTACCAGTTTCAAATGTTAGAATTGAATCAATTGGTATGGAAGATTAACGTGGCCCTCTGACTAATGTGCGGAGTGACATTGTCACATGCCCACTGTCTCCTCGATAAGGGAAGTTATTTTCGAGACATTGCAACAGTGACTGCATTGCGAAAGTACCAGATTGGCTGTCACATGCTTTAGGATAACTCGTGGTGCTCAAATGTATTTGTTTCCAGTTTCCAATTCTCCAAAATTGATAAACTTTTAATGATTTATCTGAGGAATTTGCTGCAGATAATGAACACTATAAAGCGCTAAAAGTTTTTCTTCGTCTCGAAAGCTGACGTCACACGAAGTGTTGGTGTTTCATATGCCCTGTTAAAACATTTCCCCTTCTCTGTTCTGATTTTGATTCGTCTACTTTATGTTTCAATTGCTTCAAATGGAATTAGATAATCTGATCATCAGAATGAACTTAGGAGCGGAAATCTGTGGTCTCAGTAGCATTTGCAGTAGCTGAATATTTTTCCATGAATCATCTTCAGTAGAGAATTACACATCCTTACACCTGGTCACTGTTTCTATCAGGAGTTACATGTAGATGGGAAACTTCCGTTAGGACCGGAAGTGCACATGTATCTGACTGAGGTAACTGGGACCGCAACTGCCAATCTCAGGTTATGGCAGCAGCGAGAAGCTCCACCTCCCGACCTCGCTTTAGAACCATAGAACCATAGAAAATTACAGCTCAGAAACAGGCCTTTTGGCCCTTCTTGTCTGTGCCGAACCATTTTATGCCTAGTCCCACTGACCTGCACTTGGACTATATCCCTCCACACCCCTCTCATCCATGAACCCGTCCAAGTTTTTCTTAAATGTTAAAAGTGACCCCGCATTTACCACTTTATCTGGCAGCTCATTCCACACTCCCACCACTCTCTGCGTGAAGAAGCCCCCCCCTAATATTCCCTTTAAACTTTTCTCCTTTCACCCTTAACCCATGCCCTCGGGTTTTTTTCTCCCCTCGCCTCAGCAGAAAAAGCCTGCTTGCATTCACTCTATCTATACCCATCAAAATCTTATACACCTCTATCAAATCTCCCCTCAATCTTCTACGCTCCAGGGAATAACGTCCCAACCTATTCAATCTCTCTCTGTAACTCAGCTTCTCAAGTCCCGGCAACATCCTTGTGAACCTTCTCTGCACTCTTTCAATCTTATTTACATCCTTCCTGTAACTAGGTGACCAAAACTGTACACAATACTCCAAATTCGGCCTCACCAATGCCTTATATAACCTTACCATAACACTCCAACTTTTATACTCGATACTCCGATTTATAAAGGCCAATGTACCAAAGGCACTCTTTACGACCCTATCCATCTGTGACGTCACTTTTAGGGAATTCTGTACCTGTATTCCCAGATCCCTCTGTTCAACTGCACTCTTCAGAGTCCTACCATCCTACGTTCTTCTTTGGTTTGTCCTTCCAAAGTGCAATATCTCACACTTGTCTGCGTTAAATTCCATTTGCCATTTTTCAGCCCATTTTTCTAGTTGGTCCAAATAATTTATAATAACGTTAGCGGTTAAACTGACAACGGTGCACTTTTTTTTCCTCAAGGAATCTTCATTCCCGTAAAGGTGACAGAGTGAGCATTTCATTCATTGGAAGACTGATTTTGCAAGTTATGTTCACAGCGAGGACGTAAGGCAAAAAAAAAACTCTGCTGGACAATTGCTAACTGAAAGTTTAGCAGAATTGTCCATAAGTCAAACTAGAAACTTATAAATCCCTTTGAATGTGTGTAATATTAATCCCGGATTCTAAAAATCCTGCATGAACTAAACATTGATGAAAGATCCGTTATTTATAATATATTCCCTGCAAGTTATCAATGTGTGTCATATTCTGTGTTCGCTATGACGTACATACGACGTCAGTGAACTTCAATATATTGCTGTTAAACAAAAGGAATTCGAGTTTTCAGCAGTGTCAGCGATTACTGTGCGTTCACACACACTCAGTGTGTGAATTGCGGCATTGTGCATTGATGTCATTGAATGGTAAATGTTACTTCCTTCTGAATATCATTATCCCGTTTGAAATTTCAATCTTTGCAGTTTGTGCATTTGGATCAGTTACTGTCCGATTGTCAGGAGACTGGTGGCTGTACCCTACGCCAAACACAGAATGTCATGACATATGAGCGGGAACAGGAGACACCGAGCCTCAATACTGGTAGAACCAGCGGTGACATATTGTCAGTGTCTGCAGGTTTCTAAGTAAATAGGCGTAAAGACAAACAGCAATGTGGTTATTCGGTATCTGTGCAATGTTTGAAGCGTTTATTACAGGTAATTAATTTGAGTGCAATTTTGAACTAAACGTGAACAGTACTTGGGGTAAAACGTGAACACTGTGGGGTAAAATAGTAAAATCTACATGTTTAGATTTGTAAACGATACCATCATTTGGTCTTTCTGTGTCAGGTTTCGTGAAAATTGCATTGGCGTCGAATTTGCAGCCAACACGCTGCCACCCTGATTAAGGATGCCATGTTGGTCTCCATTGTGTCAGTCTCTGTGGCGCAATTGGTTAGCGCGTTCGGCTGTTAACCGAAAGGTTGGTGGTTCGAATCCATCCAGGGTCGGTGATTTCACTTTTTTTTCTCTCCATCTGCTTTCATTGTCTCTTCGGTTTTGAGTGTCACTGAGTCCTTGGGCAACACTAAAAAAAGCTTATCGTGTGTTTCTGCCTCTGCTGTTAGCCGACGTTAATTTATTGAACATTTATCTCTAACATATTATTTGTAACAATTTATATATTTCAAATATTATTAAACTCAATAACTGAACTCGAAACTTTAACCCATGTTTGATCTTGGGTTGCCATTATCCTGCACACTCCCCTTCTTTCTCAGATAGATCAGGAATTTGTCTGTCCCAACCTGAAATGTGTTCAACGAGGGAAATACACAGCAAGTCGGCAATAATCAGTGGAATGAGGACTGAGCTAAACTTTCACCAGAACGCTGTTTTTATAATTGCAACGTCCTGAGATTGAGAGCAGATAATTCACATTTGAGTTTCTTTGAGAGAAGAATGCCTGCCGTGTTTTATATGATAAGTTTCACAGGATCAGCAATGATGAGATTGGTGTGTTTTGGAAATTGAAAGTTACGCGTGAACAGCTTGTGGGACTATTTCATTTATCATTGCCGTCTTGCGGTGTGTTTTATGTTCTGACAAAACCTTTATTTATAATACACGCATTAGATGGTGGAAATTCTCAGCAGGTTTGGCAGAATCTGTGGACACGCATCAAATTTTAAACACTTCCATATGTCACCTGTGTTCCTGAAGGATACTGACTATAGTGTTCAAAAAAACTGACAAAACCTTTTCAAAGCAGCTGTCACATCGCTAAGTGTTATTAAATATTAAGGCATCACATTATTTCACAGCCATGTGGCACTTACACTTGCCCAATACTTGAATAATATTCGGCAACTGCAGTCATGGAGAAAGAGATAAAATTCGGGGCAAATGTTACTTTCTGAATCTTATGTTAGATCAATGACTCTGCCACATGGGTAAGGTATTCAACAGAATTAAAATTCTACAAAACAAGTATTTACATTGCAATCTGATATTCTCGGCTGGTCACATTGGTCATGATGTGGAGATGCCGTCGTTGGACTGGGGTAAACACAGTAAGAAGTTTAACAACACCAGGTTAAAGTCCAACAGGTTTATTTGGTAGCAAAAGCCACACAAGCTTTCGGAGCTCCAAGCCCCTTCTTCAGGTGAGTGGGAATTATGTTCACAAACAGGGCATATAAGGAGACAAACTCAATTTACATGAATAATGGTTGGAATAGATTCCTGGACCTGCAGAGTTTCACTGGCTGTCTTGTCTGGAGACAATACACATCTTTTTAGCCTGTCTTGATGCTCTCTCTACTCACGTTGTTTTGTTTCTTAAAGACTTGATACATTGGTCATGAGCAGAGTTCCTGGATTGGAGGAGTTAACATGTTCATTTCATATACGATGGGCTCCTCGATTCAAAATAAGGTGGAAACATAATCAAAATTAATATTTTAAAATTTTTTTCCCTGATTCTAGGTCGGTGTTGCATATGAACTGGATTGGAGCAGACAAAATGTTAATTTGTTCTTCACCATTTATTTAAAAAATGCCCTCAGCAAAGTCGCCACTGACATACTGTTGCTTTTCTACTTCGACTGTCACACTCACGGTGCAGTTGATGTAGGCTAGATGGATTTGCCATGGCAAGTGAGTGATGTTACGGTTATACGGTGACAAAAAGTGCCTCAGTAAGGTACTCTGGGCTAATATTCTCTGGATGATGTTTCAGCTATTTTTGAATGAGGTACGGAGACATTTTTTCACTCAAAGGCTTGTGAATCTTTGGAATTCTTTGATTTATTATCACATGTATTAGCATACAGTGAAAAGTATTGTTTCTTACGTGCTTCACAGAGAAAGCATACCGTTCATAGAGAGGGAAATGAGAGAGTGCAGAATGTAGTATTCCAATCAAAGCTAGATTGTAAGAAATTGATTTAAAGCATTGTTGGAGACTTTAAAATAGTTAGAATGAAGTTTTAGAAGCATAGAACGAGAGTGAAAGATAGAATTAGAAGGTATGCAGGGCACAGCTTGCAAGAGGTAGCCTCGCTCAGGCGCCATCCTGCATCAATTCTGTAGCCGCACAGAGGTCTGTGGATCTTCAGTTGATGAAGACGTTGAAGGTTGAGGTGGAGAGCTGTTGGAATCTAATTGAATGAAGGGCAATCGGGATAAACTGGGAAATTGGAGTTGAGGCTATGGATCTGCCTTTATTCAATCGTGGAGGAGGCACAATGGAACATGTGACCCAATTCTACTCCATTGACTCTATTCACTGGCAACACCAGATACGGCATCAATAGGTTCTGCTGGTAGAGTTCAGGGCAGTAATGGTGTGGAGTTGCCGGCGTTGGACTAGGGTAAGCACAGTAAGTAGTCTCACAACACCAGGTTAAAATCCAACATGTTTATTTGGTAGCACAAGCTTTCCTGTTGGACTTTAACCTGGTGCCGTGAGACTACTTACAGAACAGTAATATTAGTTGAAGCGTGTGTTCGAATCTCACCACTGCTATATGTCCAGTTAATTAACTTTGCGAAATACCTTTGTTATCACACGAATTCCATGCAACTCAAATGCAAATTATTGTTGGCAATTGTTGGAACCAGTTTCCTTGAATCATTGCATCGCAATGTTTCTGTGGTGTCGTGGTTGTCACATTGGCCTTATACGCGAAAGGTCCCCCGTTTGATTCCGGCAGAAATACTTTCATCATAAAGAGAAAAGGTTGCAAGATCTAAACAAACCTGACAGCATCTGTGGAGAGAGAATAGACCCAACGTTTTAAGTCTGGATGACCCTTCGTCAGAGCTCCGGACTCGAAATGTTGGCTCTATTCTCTCTCTACAGAGGCTGTCAGACCTGCTGAGATTTTCCAGCATTTTTTTATTTTTGTTCAGGTTCCAGCATCCGCAGTATTTTGCCTTCACAGAAACATTTCCAAATGCTTTTAATTTCAGAGGATTCGAGTATTGGAATTAGTTGCGCGTTTGTCACGAAGAAATGAAACGACCTACTGAGTGTTCCCAGTATTTTCTGATTGCAAAGTCAGGAATCACTCAGTGAAAGGAACAAAAGGAATTTCTGTGATAGATCAGAAGGTAGGATGAATTTCATGACACCAGGAATGGTGGGCAAGGCAACATTGAGCCAGTGATAGTACGGCCTGGGTGGTCTAGTGGTTCACAGTCAATGTTTCCACCGCTATGGCCCGGAATTAATGACAAACTGTTAACTAAACAGAGCACTTTGCTCAGCACGTACTGAATTTCTGGAGTTGAAAGTATCTGAAAATAAAGGAAGAAGACATAATTTACTTCAGTTGGTTACATGATGTTGGAATGACTGTGTGACAATGTCAGTAACGAAAGTGACCTGAAACGGAGCAGTGAAGACAGAGATGGTTATCAACGAATTTCAAATCTCTGATATCTGCTTTCCTGGCGTCCCGTGGTTAGGACTCGGCGCCATGTTCCGCGTTGGACTGCCAGGCAAGTAGTGAATAACTTCTTATTTAACTCTTCATTAACCGAATTGTCCAACATTATACCCGATGTGCTCCAACCACTGAGATGAATTAAATCAGAGCTGGAAAAATCGGAGATGTAACAACAGCAATAAACTCTGAAGAAGAATGAGATGGCAGACATTTATTACAAAAACAACTGACACACATGTCAAATTCTTCCTCTTTCAAATCGCATCGATTAACTCCTTGTTCCCCACCTCGGATATTTCCACATCCATCAAATATCACCCACCTGAAAATTCAACCTCTTCTTCGCTCCACTGATGATGATACACTAACTCCGCACGAGGCGCAGGAATTGGCTCCGTGGCTCAGTGGTTGGAGCACATCGGGTATAATGTTGAGCAATTTAAAGGTTTTTTATTAGTGGCACAATTAAGCTTACATTAACACCGCAATGAAGTTACTGTGACAATTCCCTCGTCGGCAGAACCGGCACCTCCTCGGGTAAATTGAGAGCGAATTTAGCATGGCAAATGCACCTAACCAGCACATCTTTCAGTCTGTGGGAGTAAGAAGGAGCACCCGCAGGAAACCCACGCAACACGGGGAAAACATGCAGACTCTGCACAGACAGTAACCAATGCCGGGAATCAAAACCGGGTCCCTGGCGCTGTGAGGCAGCAGTGCCACCATGTTGCCCAAAAATATATTCTCTTGTTCGTAAATGGAGAAAGAGCAGGCAATGTTTGCAAAGGTGACCTAGTTCTTTATTAATTCATTAGAAATGGGCGTCGCTGGCTGGCCAGCATTTATGGTCCATCCTGGTTGCCCTGGGACAGTTTGGAGTCAACCGCTTTGCTGCAGCTCTGGAATCAATGTAGGCCATGCCGTATAAGCGACGGCAGATTTCCTTCCCTAAAGCGCATTACCGAACTCCATGTTTATTTTTCCGACAATCGACAATGGTTTCATGGTCATCAGTAGATTCTTAATTCCAGATAGTTTTTATTGAATACAAATTGCACAACGTGCCGTGGCAGGATTCAAAACCGGGATCCCATAAAATTGGGTGAGGTCCTGGATTAATAGTCTCCCGTTAATCCCACTAGGCCATCGTCTTTCCTAGTTATAAGCTTTCATGTTGAAAGAGATTTGGGTGTGTTTGTACAAGGAACGCAGGAAGATAGCATGGTGGTGCAGCAAACAATAGGAAGGGAAATGGCATTTTGGTCCTTATTGCCAACAGATTGCTGTATAAGAATAAAAACGCCAACTTACATTTATACAGGATTTTGTTGGGAGCAAGTGTGAAATATTCGGTGCGTTTTTGATATCCACAATGCTTCTTTTTTAAAGGCTACCCTTCATTTGGAAACCCTGATGGGTTCCTGTGATGAGAGAGTTCTCCTGGGATGAGAGTCTGTGTAAATTGGGCTGAAATTCCCTGGAGTTTAGAATACTGAGAGGCAATCTTATTGAACCGACAGAATACTGAGAGATTGTTTCCCAGTCTCAGATGAGGACGCATCGGAGAACTGACACACAAACACATCCAGCCAAGACTCTAATTCTTAACTTTAATTGCATATTTGAAATCAATATATATTATACCATGTGATATGTATGATATGAATATTCATTAAATAAATAATGTTGACAACACCTGACAACAGTCGAGCGGCAACACTTGAGAAATATTTTTATTGTTGCCTAGGTTCACAAGCCGGAACTGCGCGACACTGAATACTTGGGGGGAAAATAAAAGGACAACCACCCGCCTCTGGATGGTACTGAGCCACCAACCATTTGCTTAAAGTCGAACGCAATAACGCATTCCGCCACTAAGACGAAGACACACTATATTAGGGTGTCAGCGAGTGTTGTATATATCCAACCCCAATTCTCTCTTTTTAAAACATAGTCGAGAACTATAACATGACCACATCGTTTACAATACTATGCAAGCCCCTTTGACTACTTTACTCCCCACAGTGTTGCAGCGATTTAGTGGTTTCCCGCTTCTCCCAACATGGGAAAGGGCCGTTTGATAGAGCAGAAAGGGACAAACTGTTTCCACTGACGATTGTCAGTAACCAAATAATTGGGATGGAAGGTAATTTATGAAAGACCGATTTCTATTTATGTGACGCCTTTCCGGGTTGGTGGACGTCACAATGCGCTTTGCAGCCAAATAAAGACAGTCACAATTGAAACTAAGGTAACAATTAGACAAGGAAGGGGGCACTCGGATTGAAACCGAGGGCCGTTTGATCTGCAGTCAACTGCTCTACCACTGAGCTATACCCCCTCAGCTGTAAGCGAATGCTCTGGTTCCAGCATAGTCTTATTAAGTGGTGGAGGGGGATCCAGTGGTCAGACTGCATCCCGCTTTGTCTCAGAGTTACTGGTTTCTGAGTGAAGTCGGAGAGCTCAGCGTTAACGTTAGCGAGATGTTTTCTTGTGATTTGGCTGAGATTTGGATCCAGGACTAGGTGATGTTTGTGTCAATCTAATCGATAAAATCTACCCCATTGTCATACAGATTTGACCTTGTATCCCCATCTCTATTGGCAGCGCTTTGCAGCCTATCACTGTCCTTCACTATCTGTGTTTGTTCTTGAACTGTTGCCCATGTAACATTTCCAATTCGGACACAAATATAGATCGAACTCCACTGCTTCTGACAGAGCTGTATTCGATCAGGAAACAACTCAGGTTTGTTAAATGGATTATCAAAAACTTTATATCTTGGCGTATCGAAGCCGGTCTCTGACCCTGAAAGCGCCAAATCCGAAGCACTGGACCACCAGGATTTCATTCTCCTCATTTTCCCATGTACTGAATACAAGAATATGCACAGTGCCAATTATTCACAGTCGCATTCTCCTTCCAGCCTTGTGCACGTTGTTCAGCTTTGAAATTAGTCATCTTTTCACATTAGCTTCCAGTGTGATGAAAGCAGAGCAGTGATAAGCTGAAGTTTTTCAACAGATTTACCACAATAAGGTTTAAAACAAACATTACTCTTTGAATATGGTGAGCTACAGTGAAATTTAATGTAGTAGAAGGTAGCTCATTCATTCTGACAGGAAGTACCAGCAATTGCAAAGTAAGTATGACGTCGAGATACCGGCATTGGACTGGGGTGGGCATAATAAGAATTCTCACAGCGTCATGTTAAAGTCTAACAGGTTCATTTGTTCCGATAATAAAATAAATTTGCTGTATTTTATCAGCGCCCCGAAAGCTCCTGACTCCAAATAGACCTGGTGTTGTAAGACTTCTCAATGTAAATATGAATTGTTGTGGGTAATTGACAGGATTGTGGAATGGGGCAGATTTTTCCTTCTTCCTGTTCAACCTGCCACAAGTATCTCTCCCGTTTTCGACCAGGGAGCAATATCCCCTCTCCTTAATTCATGTGTTGCACGAGAGCAATGAATCATCATTCCCTAACCGTGAATCGAACCCAGACCATGGCAGTGAAAACAGCGAATTCTATCGACGAAACCAACACGGAAATTGAGGTGACCTGAGCATTATTGAGCAATTGTGGGCGTGTGTGTGCGTGTGTGATTTGGGAGAAAGGTCACGTGCTCTCGGGTAATCCCTGATGAATGAAGCCTCCGATCTCTTTATCGCTGAGCGTTTTGTGTTCTTGAGAAATCGTCCTCTGAGGCTGATGCAATGAGGCCAGGAGAGTAACTCACTGCACCGTCTGCAATGTGATTGCGGTGCGATTTGCTGAAAGCTGTTAATTTTATAAAAATAATCTTTTTGCGAATTGTAAAAGAAATGCCCTTCAGTACCCGGTAAGAATTCTCACAACACCAGGTTAAAGTGCAACAGGTTTGTTTGAAATCACGAGCTTTCGGAGCGCAGCTCCTTCATCACTCACGCTGAGGATTCACCACATTTTTCTGTCTTTGAATGAAAGCAATAGATATCTCGTCAGTTCCCCGGTATCCTGAGTGTACGACACTGATTTCAACAATACACTGCTTTAAATGTTTGTTTTCAATGTGAAATTAAGTAGTTTGATTCCATGTGAAGGATTTAAACTTACACTCTTCCGGGAAGATTCTGACGTAGTGGTAAAATGAGTGGAGTATGAATCCTGTGGCCCAGGCTCAGAGGTCACGATCCCACTGCAGTCTAGAACTGAAACGGAAGTGAAAGCTCGTCTCAGTAATGAAGCTTTGTTTTCTGATTGTCATGAAAACACATCTTGCAGAAGGAAATCTGCCATCCTTCTCCTTTCTGGCCTCCATAGGTCTCCAGAGGAAAGGCAATGTGATTGACTCTTAACTGCCCTCTAAAATGGCCCAGCAAAATACTAAGTTCAGAGGGAAATAGGGATGGACAACAAATGGTCGCATTGACAACAAAATATATATTGCATTCGCAGCATTTTAAGAAATGATTAATTCTCATTTTGTTTCATTTCATGTCAAACAGGGTGACATATTCTGGTGTCTTATTATTTAAGACCTCAACCTTTCAACTGTTCAGACAGGTAAGATTCAGTCAGAGAAAAGTGAACTACTGTGATCCAAAACTAGGTTTTGTAGTTGCTGCGAATCCCACCTCAAATCAGAAAATGTTGGAAGCACTCATCGGCTTCAACAGCTTCTGTGGAGAGGGAAAGAGAGTGAATGATTCAGGTTGCTGACCTTTGACCCTAACTGGAAAAATTAAGTCAAGGAAAATAGAGAGGGAGAGGAGGAAAGGACAAACGGTCTTTTGATCGGATGGAAGGCTGGAGTGATTGAATTACAATGGAGATGATTATTGTTCCCACTGACACAATCTCGCAGATCTGGGTTTAAATCTCATAATAAATGAGAACAAAACCACTCGCTGAGTTCAGCGCTCAACTCCCCGCCTTCCAGTGAACTGGAGGCAGTTTTCAGTCACAAACCCACAACTGTGAGAGAAACAACGCAGAAAGCAGAAATACTCAGTTTGAGCGGTGACACTTCTGGAGGAATGGAGATCTGGAATTCACCCAGGAATGAGGCAAAGTTTAAAAATCAACGTCGCCCAACGTGGGGCTCGAACCCACGACCCTGAGATTAAGAGTCTCATGCTCTACCGACTGAGCTAGCCGGGCACACGTACTCAAATGCTTTCCATAACCTAAAATGCATGGAGACAAATACGGTTTTTCCATCTGGTGTCTCAGCTTGTTCTGATTTCAAAGTTTGCAATGAATCCACCGACAGAATCCCCAAAGTTCCTATCCATTCCTCTCAATCATTAATTACATTATTCACATCTTCCAATTCTTAGCTTCACCTCTCCCAAATATTCCAAACTCCTCTTACATCATTCACCTTATTATTCTTTGTTCTTAATAATTTAGCCAGGGGTGGAGGGAACTCAACATTTACACTGTTAAACTGTTTCCCAGTTTCCGACTTTTCAACAAGATCACCTCTGATTATTCGAAACTCCAGAGCGAACAGACTCATCCCACTGATTCTCTGCTCCCAGGAGAAACTCATAAATCAATCCAGTGAACCTCGGTTACACACAGACAGCTAAATAATGGACAGAGCAAGGAGCAAAAGATGTCAACGTAATAAAAACATCGTCAGTGAGTCTGAGGGAGTTGTATAGAGACAATGAAAAAAAGAGATAGCGAGTGGGGTACACATCCACAACCCACGAATGAATAACAATAATCACACAGCCAGCTGTCTCAACCAACAAACAAGGGGTCCTCTAAACTGGTGAACAGAGATAAAGTGAATGGCCACAAGCATATTAACCTTTTAATGTCTTGATTTTCTTGTGTGAGTGTTGTGTTGATAGATTGCCTGCACTGTGTGCCCAGGTTCTCAAACCAAATCCCACGTAAACCAATCCCAACGTTTGCACTGAAAATACATTTGTAAAACCTATGACTTGTCCAATATGAAACAACAGCTGATTGAGGGATCGAGCCCGGCATGTGAACCCGAGATCGCTCACACGTTTGTAGATATTTACTCCCCAGGCCCGAGTCATACCTCTCGTCCAATGAGCCACTGCTGCGGATGTTATTCAATGAAAATATTTCCATTGACATCCAAAGCTGCTCAGACTTCTGCAGTGAAAGGTGAAAATGCTGGAAAAACTCAGAAAGCCAGACAGCTCGTGTGCACAGGAAAACAAATCTTATATTTTAGCTCCATAACCTTTCATTGGGAACAACTGGAAATTTTTAGAAATGTAGGAAGTTTTAAACAAGTGTTTTCCAGCAGCATAACAAGAGGGTTTGAGGCCTCTTGCCGGGTGTAAACCAGGAGAGATTAAATGAGGGAAACAAAGTAATTTAAAGTAATTAAACCACAGAATGGGGCCATTCCTCAGTCCCTTACAGGACTCAGTTGTGTTGTGGATGAAGGGGAACCTGTGAGTGTAATGTACGTAGATTACATTGGAGCCACAGTGATGAGTTGGTGGGTTTGAAAAATTGAAATTTACACTTAGGAACATAGAATTAGGAGCAGAAGTGGGCAAATTCAGCGCTTCGAGCCTGAACCATCATGCAATCAGTTCATGACTGATCTCTCCCTGCTCTCAAATCCACCTCCCTACCTGTTCCAATATCCCCTCATCCATTTAAATATCAGGAATATATCTGTCTCTTTCTTGAAATCATTTAATGATTCAGACTCAACCGTGCCATACGGCAATGCATTCCACAAATTCACGACCCTCAGTGAGAAGCAGTTCCTCCTCATCTCAGTTTTAAATCTACCACCTCTCAAACTATACATTCGACATGGTGTTCCCGATTGCGCATAAGAAAAAAAGATTTTACTTTCTTCAATCCTATTTAGAATTTTATACACCACGATCGCTTCAGCATCTTGTGGGACTATTTCACCTCACTGTTGATTTCATGTCCCAGCAAGCATAATCGGTGTTGTCATTAGCTGAAGCAGTCACTGATGTTCCATCCAAACTGGACACATTAAGGGATATATGGTAAGTCATTTTGAAAAACACAGTTCACCCGTGACCCTGGGAGTCCAGTGGGTTGTATTCAGTACTCCCCAGTGTTGTTTGTTTGCAATTCCCGCTCAGGAAACGATTATTTATCGCTCTCGACAAACTATTAAAAAATAACCTGATTTACTATCTGATCGAAAGCCGATCTATGAATATCAGCCGAGTGAGTTTTGCAAGTCTACATCACAGCTGGAAATCTCACATGTGCAACAGGTCAAGAACAAACACAATAGCAAGAAAGACAGTGATAGGCTCCAAAGCGCTGACAATAGAGATGGTGATGTAAGGTAAAATTTGGATGGTAAATTGGTCAGATTTTGGCGTTCACACTGAATTATTCAACTTTTCCCTCACTCTGCAACGAAAATATTTGGGAAAGGTTCTCCCCAGTTTCGAACAGTCGGAAGTGAAATTAGTAACTGTATGTGGAATGTCTGTTGTATGTTGTCACTGATTGAATGTATCACTGGGGAGGAAACAGAAGGTGCCATATTGCAACAGAGACGTGCTTGTGGTGAATGTAGTCAGGCCTGGCGCGAAAAATAAAGCAACACATGTAGTGTGTGTAAAGCAAGTTGTAAAACAGGCTACAAGCAGCTGGTCTGGTGGTCAGAGTTTGACACTTTCACTGCTGTTTCGATTGGTGGTCAGGTAATGGAGATTTGTTGCTCTCATCCAAACCGTAAAAACAAATGTCAGGTATTGCCTGGTGGAACATATAAAACACAATCTCGCCTCATGTCCTGAAGTGAAGACTGAGCAAATTCAACAGGAGGTTTTTTTTGTCATTTCTGGCTGGATATTGGGAACCAGACAAGATTAAGGGTAGTTCAAATGGTGCTGGTCCTTCACTGCAGCTCATTCTGTTTCTGACTGGATGTGATCCCTGCTTGTTATACAGTTCAGGATTAATTGATTCAGTGAAGGAGCAGGCTCAAGACAACTGATGGACTGTCGCACTCCTTTGCTGCTAATTTCAATAACAATACCAGTAAAGGACACAGCTGCTTACGTGGTAACGTCGCCGAGTAATCTAAGCCAGTGGCTGAAGGTCCAGTCTCTCCCGAGTTGTTGATTCGACTGCAGCCACTGCCAGAATGGGTTTGAGTTTTGGTCCCTGCAGTTGAAGTCCAGCATTTCAGATTGAATGCAAGAGTTTGTGCCGTGTCGTTTTTGGCATGAAGAAAGAGGAGCGACATACCAATGTAAACAGGTGTTGAGGTAAAGGAACGATGTGGAAGGACTGGAGCAAATTATCGTGGATTCTGGAATCGGAAACAAAAAGAGAAAATGCTGGAAAATCTCACCAGGTCTGGCAGCATCTCTAAGGAGTGAAGAAAGCTGACATTTCGAGTCCAGATGACCCTTTGTCAAAGCTGGGAGGAGTGGAGCTGCTCCGACAGAGAATACAAACGGGAACACCGGTTGAATGGCTGTCTGTCGAAATAAACAGCAGGATTGCAAACATTGAGACTGCAGTCCCGGCCCAGGGGATGGATTGGGATTTTCTTACTGAGGTTCAAATCCTGTCATGTACACTTCCCGTCATTCCTCATTGTGACTTTTTTTACTGAAATTTATTGGAAATGAAGCAATGGCAGCAGAGATGATCAACTCACTGCAAATTTGTCACATCAGCGTCACTGAGGGTCTCGTGATCAGCGTCGGCGCCGTGACGCGGTTTCGATTCCCAGTCACGGAGTGAATAAATTTTTGTTCATTTCTTCATTTAATAAAAACAGCGTCCGTGAAGGGAACAACAAGCTAAATCTTCCAGCTGGATGAACTTGTATCAGAGCTGGAAAAATTAGAGATGTAACATTAACGATAAACTCTGAAGAAGAACCACATGACACACACAACATATATGTCACGTACATACAAAATACACATGTCAAATCATGTCACTTTCAACTTCTGCCTTTTAAATTCCTGCTCTCCACCTCAGACATTTCCACATTCATGAAAAATCTCCGTCCTCAAATCCCATCCTGGTCCTCAATCCACGGATAACGCTGCATTTACTGGAAGCTCATTGCAGCATTTGGCTCTATAGGTCAGTGGTTAGAACACTGGTCTTGTAAACCAGGAGTCGCGAGTTCAATTCTCGCTGGAGCCTGTGAGCAAGGTTTAGCTAATAGAAGCTGTCGGAAAGGGGAATAGAGTCTGGGAGACGAAATAGGGAGCTTTGATGAGTGGAGGCGCAGATCGAGTGCAATTTTGGAAAGCGAATAGGTATTTACTTCTTCGTCAAAAAATAGAAAGAGCAGGGCATATTTGAAGAGCTGAAAAAGGTCAGTGTCGATATTCAGCATAGAATAGATGCGTTTGTACAAGGAATGCATAAAGCTAGCATGTCGGTGCAGGCAATGATTGGAAGGAAAATTGCATTTTAGTCTTTATTGACGGCAGACTGGAGTCCAAGTATAATGAGGTGTTGCTGAAGTAGCACAGGGTTTTGTTGAGACCACATGTTGAATATTCTGTGCAGATATGATATTCACATTTAATAAAAGATGTGTTTGCATTTGAAACGGTGCAGATAAGGTTCAGCAGATGATCCCTGGGATGAGGGAGTTGTCGTATGATGAGAGGCTGAGTAAATTGGGCTGAAAGTCTCTGGAGTTTGGAAGGATGAGAGGCGATTTCGTTAAACCTACACAAGACTGATTGGGTTTGACAGGATGGATGCTGAGAGATTTCTTCTGCTTGTCGGGAAATCTAACCCACGACAGTACAGTCTCAGGAAAATGGGCTGGTCATTTCGGCCTAAGAAAAGGCGAAATTACTGTACTGAAATGGTTGTGAATCTTTGAAATTCTCTATGCCAGACAGTTATGGAAGCTCCATCATCGAATACATTTAAGGTTGGGATAGACAGGTTTCTGGCCTCTCGGGGAATTCAGGAATATGGGGAGCTGGTGAAAAACTGAGTTGTAGCCCAAGATCAGCCATAACGGTATTGAATTTCGGGAACACGCTCGATGGACCGAGTGGTCTACTCCTGCTCCTATTTATTGTGTTCATGTGTATGATCAAGCCAGTAATTCATGTTAAAATAAAAGCATAAAGTGCTGGAAGTTCTCAGCAGGTCTTGCAGCAAATGTGAAGCGGACAGAGAGTTAAGGTTCTGAGTCTAATATGGCTTTTTTAAAACTAGTAACTGAGTGTGAGTTACAACAATTAGCACAATATCGAGACAGGGAATTGAATTGAATCCAAGCAGTGAAAGCCCTGAATTTAAACTCCTGTATTATTTCGGCAGTAAACTTGTTCTGGAAACTTACCTGCCAATTGAAAGTGTGGAGGTTTGAGAGCACCCCGAGCCAAATGGACTCCCGCTATTCCTGTTTCTGCTTATATTCCCGACATAGATTTACTTTGTGCCCTTCTGTAACAGTGAAATATTGTCCAAACTTTGCCAGTCTTGCTGTTATTCAGTAAATTACCATACTGTTATGATACAGAGGCTCATCCCCTTTATCTCACCTCGTAATCTGGAAAAACTATTTGTGAAACTACTAACTGTTTTTAATTAACGTTCAGAGGCTTATTAATGATAAAAATGCCTGTCATTCACTTTGAGTGAATAATTAACAAGCTATTTTATTCAAATAACCAAGAACTTTAAGTAAACAAGTAAAACATGTTAAGTAAGGTACGGTTCGACTGAAATGCAGTTCGAATAAGACTGTGAACATTCATTACCAAAACTGTAATAACAGAATTTCAGTCACTCTCAAAGAAATTATACAAACAGCCTCGATGGATTCAGAAGATTTTGGAGTTCTTCAGTAATTGTGCGGTGTCTGTAAGGTCTTTCTAACTCCGTATCCTTCTGTTAGATAGTTTTCTTAAGCGAATTTTAACTGTCAGGGGTGGAGAACTGCTGTAGAGGCAAATGTTCTTTTGACTGGCTGCCCTGGCCTCTGGAGATGGTCATCCAAGATATTATCGAGCGATGGCTGTTCCTCTGGCCTTTTTTTACCTGATGTGGTGATGCCGGCGTTGGACTGAAGTAAACACACTAAGAGTTTTAACAACACCAGGTTAAAGTCCAACAGGTTTATTTGGTAGCAAATGCCATTAGCTTTCAGAGCGCTGCCCTTTCGTCAGATGGAGTGGATATCTGCTCGCAAACAAGGCACACAGAGACAGAAAATCAAGTTACAGAATACTGATTAGAATGCCAATCCTTGCAGCCAGCCAAGTCTCAAAGATACAGACAATGTGCGTGGAGGGAGCATTAGACACAGGTTAAAGAAATGTGTATTGTCTCCAGACAGGAGAGCCAGTGAGATTCTGCAAGTCCAGGAGGCAAGCTGTGGGGGTTACCGAAAGTGTGACATGAATCCAATATCCCGGTTGAGTCCGTCCTCATGTGTGCGGAACTTGGCTATCCATTTCTGCTCCATTTCAGCGACTCTGCGCTGTCGTGAAGGCCGCCTTGGAGAACGCTTACCCGGAGATCAGAGGCTGAATGCCCGTGACCGCTGAAGTGCTCCCCCACAGGAAGAGAACAGTCTTGCCTGGTGATTGTCGAGCGGTGTTCATTCATCCATTGTCGCAGCGTCTGCATGGTTTCCCCAAATTACCGTGCCTCGGGACAGCCTTTCCAGGTAGACAACGTTGGCCGACTTGCAAGAGTAGGTACCGTGTATCAGGTAGATGGTGTTCTCACGTGAGATGATGGCATCCGTGTCGATGATCCGGCACGTCTTGCAGAGGTTGCTGTGGCAGGGTTGTGTGATGTCATGGTCCCTGTTCTCCTGAAGGCTGGGTAGTTTGCTGCGGACAATAGTCTGTTTGAGGTTGTGTGGTTGTTTGAAGGCAAGAAGTGGGGGTGTGTGGATGGCCTTGGCGAGATGTTCGTCTTCATCAATGACATGTTGAAGGCTCCGGAGGAGATGCCGTAGCTTCTCCGCTCCGGGGAAGTACTGGACGACGAAGGGTACTCTGTCCACCGTGTCCCATGTTTGTCTTCTGAGGAGGTCGGTGCGGTTTTTCGCTGTGGCGCGTTGGAACTGTCGATCAATGAGTCGAGCGCCATATCCTGTTCTTATGAGGGCCTCTTTCAGCGTCTGGAGGTGTCTGTTGCGATCCTCCTCATCCGAGCAGATCCTGTGTATTCGGAGGGCTTGTCCGTAGGGGATGGCTTCTTTAACGTGTTTAGGGTGGAAGCTGGAGAAGTGGAGCATCGTGAGGTTATTCGTGAGCTTGCGGTACAGTGAGGTGCTGAGGCGAGCGTCCTTAATGGAGATGCGTGTGTCCAAGAATGCAACCAATTCCGGAGGGTAGTCCATGGTGAGCCTGATGGTTGGATGGAACTTGTTGATGTCATCATATAGTTGTTTCAGTGATTGTTCACCACGAGTCCAAAGGAAGAAAATGTCATCGATGTATCTAGTGTATAGCATCGATTGAAGGCCCTGTGCGTTGAAGTCGTCTTGGTCGAACATGTGCATGAAGATGTCGGCATATTGACGTGCGAATTTTGTCCCCAGGCTGTTCCGTGTTTCTGGATGAAGAACTGGTTGTTGAAGGTGAAGACATTGTGGTCCAGGATGAAGCGGATGAGTTGTAAAATTGCAACTGGAAACTGGCAGTTGTCGGCGTTGAGTACTGAGGCCGTTTCAGCAATGCCATCATCGTGGGGGATGCTGGTGTAGAGTGCTGAGACATCCATTGTGACGAGGAGTGTTCCTAGTTCAATTGTTCCATGTGTGTTGAGTTTCCGTAGGAAATCCGTAGTGTCTGGGGGTTCTTTGTACCATGGGCTTCAGGATACCCTCGACATAGCCAGAGAGGTTCTCGCACAGGGTCCCATTGCCCGATACGATGGGACGGCCGGGTGTGTTTGCCTTGTGTATCTTTGGGAGGCAGTAGTGATCTCCAACGCGGGGAGTACGTGGGATGAGAGCACGGAGGGTGCTCTGAAGGTCCGAATCAAAGGTTTTGATCGGAGTGCTGAGTTGACGGGTGTGTTCTTTGGTCGGATCTGTGGGTAACTGTCTGTAGTGTTCCTCGTTTTTCAGTTGTCGGTACACTTCTTTGCAGTAATCCGTTCTGTTCAGTATGACGATGGCCTCTGAGTGCGGAATTGTCTCCTCAACTCAGTCCGAAATGGTTGACACACCATCCGGATAATGTGAGCCCAGTTCAAAGCACTCCAGACTCCAGCAAGAGGCGGGGGAGGAGTGGGGGTGGGGGTCGGACGGGGTGTTGCGGGGGGGGGGGGGGGAGGGGGCGTGGAGGGAAGAGGGGCGGTGGAAACAATCTCGCAGCATGTACACTGTCAAACAGTCTCGCCGTTCCAGACTTTTCAATGAGATTACTTTTCATTTTCCCAAACCCCAGGGAGAACAAGGCAACAGCAATGAATCTCTCCTCCAAGGGCAACTGCCTCATCACAACAATCAATCCAGTGAATCTTGGTTCCACAAACAGCGCGAGAACAGAGGGAAATAAGAGCAAAGTATGGAAAGTTTATAGAGGCACAAAGAGAGACTGAGACAGTGAAAGGGACTGACGTCGATACACAGAAACAAAGTGACAGATAGTGGGGGAGTCAGCCACATCCAATGAATGAATAACAATGTCGACAAAGCCAGCGGCCGGAGTCCACAAGGATTGGGTCCTTGAACCGTTGACTAGGGACAAAGAGAATGTTGAAAAGCATAGTCAACTTTTGAAAACATCTCGAATTACTTGAGAGGCAGTTTCCCAAACCAAACCGTGAGAAAACTCATCCTGCCCTGTCCACGGCAAAGAAATGAGCAAGACTTCGCCACTGCGAACAACGACGGGACTCATTTGGGATTTGAACCCAGGGCCTCTCGCAAACTTGCAAATCATAACACCCAAAGCGAGGATCATACCCCTAGACCAACGAGCCACTGCTGTAAGGTCGCCTCAAATACAGATATTATATTGCCTTACAAATCTGATCTGACAACTGCAGTGGAAGGGGGAGCGCTGGAAAAACTCAGGAAGCCAGGCAGCATGTGCACACAGGGAAAGGAATCTCCTCTTATACCTGCATCACTTTTCTTTTCAACTGGTAAAGGTTGGAGATGTAGGAAGTTTTAAACAAGTGAAATCCAGGAGCGAGAAAGAATAACAACAGGAAAGGGCTCTGATAAGGCTCAATTCAGGAGAGATAAATGAACAAGTACTGTGTATCCCATGGCCTGAGAGTGAGGAAAGCAGAGTATCACAGAATGTTTGCACCGCAGCATGAGACCATTCACAAGATCTTTGAAGCAGTCGCGTGTCCTGTGGGTAATAGGGAGCCGGTGGGTGTACTGTGCAGTGATTACACAGGAGCTGCAGTGATGAGGTTGGTGGATTTTGGAAATTGGGAGGAACACATGAGCAGCTTGTGTGACTATTTCACCTCATTGCCGCTTTTATACGGCAGCGAAAAGTAATCGTTGTTGCCACTGGATGAAGGACTAACTTATGTTCAACCTGAACAGCACATTTTGAAAGAGAGACTTACCTCTGGTGGAAATAGATCTGAGATGAAAATAATGAAATATAAAATGAAGTAAATTAGATAAAACATCCAACGTATTAGAAATATTGGGACGTCAAACCTATTAGAAATATTGGGTTTACAGTAAGTGACATGAACTGGTGCTGTGATCGCAGATATAGAACTGGGACCACCATCACACCGAGTGAATCCGCTGTCTGTTTAAATGTTGATCAAAGAAAACTTTTAATCATCTTGCACAATGGAACAGACGGGAACTCATTCAATAAGCACCCTTCACTCACAAATAACAGAAAAGGTCAATTTCATCTCGCAACTTTCAGCCTTTTGCCATCTTCTGTACATTTACCAATACGATTTATAAAGTAAGTGAATAGAGTTTGTGATGGTTAAAAAAAACGCATTCACACCCTTGGGGTACGTAAGCACAGTGACGCACACAGAGGAGCAAACATAAGTATAGACCACGCGAGACAGAGGACTAACGACCGACAAAACGGAAGCTTGGCATTAAGGGAATATAGCTTAGGAATGGAGCATTTGACTACAGGTCACGACGTTTCTGCATTCAAGTCGAAAGACTGCTTTCGCGCTTAATTGATTTTTTTTTCAATTAAAACTGCCCTTCATTGACTGGAAAGTGCTTTGTGACGTCCGCTTGTCGGGATAGGTTCTATATAAATGCAAATATTTCATGATCTTCAATCCGAGTCCTCTGTTACTGAGCCCAGTCAGTGGGAACAGTCTGACTCTATCAAACTATCTATCAAGGACTCTATCAAACGGCCCTTTTCCATGTTAGGAGAAGGGATTAACCATTACACCACAACAACACTGTGGGGTAAAATAATAAAATATACATGTTTAGATTTCTGAACGATGCCATAATTTGGTCTTTCTGTGTCAGGTTTGGTGAAAATTGACTTGGCGTCTAACGTGCAGCCAACACGCTGTCACCCTGATTTAGGATGCCATGTAAGCTTGGTATGCGTCAGTCTCTGTGGCGCAATTGGTTAGCGCGTTCGGCTGTTAACCGAAAGGTTGATGGTTCAAGACCATCCAGGGACGGGGTTTCACTTTTTTTTCCTCTCCATCTGCTTTCATTGTCTCTCAGTTTTTGAGTGTCACTGAGTCCTTGGGCGACACTAAAAAAAAACTTATCGTGTGTTTCTGCCTCTACTGTTAAGACCATAAGACCATAAGACATAGGAGCGGAAGTAAGGCCATTCGGCCCATCGAGTCCACTCCACCATTCAATCATGGTTGATTTCAACTCCATTTACCCGCTAGCCGACGTTAGTTTATTGAACATATATCTCCAACATATTATTTGTAACAATTTATATATTTCAAATATTGTTAAACTCAATAACTGAACTCGAAACTTTAACCCATGTTTGATCTTGGGTTTCCATTTTCTTGCCCATTCCTCTTCTTTCTCAGATAGATCAGGAATCTGTCTGTCCCAACCTGAAATGTGTTCAATGAGGGAAATACACAGCAAGTCGGCAAAGATCAGTGGAATGAGGACTGAGTTAAACTTTCACCAGAATGCTGCTTTTATAATTGCAAAGTCCTGAGATTGAGAGCAGATAGTTCACATTTGAGGCGTTTCACTTCTTTGAGAGATGAATGCCTGCCGTGTTTGACAAGGTACGTTTCACAGGATCAGCAATGATGAGGTTGGTGGGTTTTGGAAATTGAAAGTTACACGTGAACAGCTTGTGGGACTATTTCATTTATCGTTGCCGTCTTGCGGTGTGTTTTACGTTCTGATAAAACCTGTATTTATAATACAAGCATTAGATGGTGGAAATTCTCAGCAGGTTTGGCAGAATCTGTGGACACGCATCAAATTCTAAATACTTCGATGTGTCACCTGTGTTCCTGAAGTATACTGATCCTTGTGTTCAAAAAAACTGATAAAACCTTTTCAAAGCAGCTGTCCCATCTCTAAGTGTTATTAAATATTAAGGAATCACATTATCTCACAGCCATGTGGCATTTACACTTCCCCAATGCTTGAATAATATTCTGCAACTGCATTCATGGAGACAGAGATAAAATTCGGGACAAATGTTATTTTCTGAAACTTATGTTAGATCAATGACTCTGCCACATGGCTAAGGTTGGCAAACGAATTATAATTCAACAAAACAAGGATTTAAATTGCAATCAGACTGCACTGTTTGATATTCTCGGCCGGTCACATTGGTCATGAGCAGAGTTCCTGGATTGTAGGAGTTAACATGTTCATTTCATATACGATGAGCTCCCCGATTCAAAATAAGGTCGAAACATTATCGAAATTAATATTTTTTTGAATTTTCCCCGATTCTTGATCGCTGTTGCATATGAACTGGATTGGAGCAGACACAATGTTAATTTGTTCTTCACCATTTATTGAAAAAAATACCCTCAGCAAAGTCGCCGCTGGCATACTGTTGCTTTTCTGCTTCCACTGTCACACTCACGGTGCAGCTGATGCAGGCTGGATGGATTAGCCATGGCAAATGAGTGATGTTCCGGTTCGACATTGGCAAAAGTGCCTCAGTAAGGTACTCTGGGCTTACATTTTCTGGTTAATGTTTCAGCCATTTATCACCGAGGTATGGAGATATTTCTTCACTCAAAGGCTTGTGAGTCTTTGGAATTATTTGACTTATTATTGTCACATATGTTAGCATACAATAAAAAGTATTGTTTCTTGCGCGCTGTACAGACAAAGCATACCGTTCATAGAGAAGGAAACGAGAGAGTGCAGAGTGTAGTGTTACAGTCATAGCTGGGATGTAAGAAATTGAATTGAAGCATTGTGAGAGAGTTTAAAAGAGTTAGAATGAAGTTTTAGAAGCAGAGAACGAGAGTAAAAGATAGAGTTAGAAGGTATGCTGGGCACAGCTTGCAAGAGGTTGCCTCGCTCGGGTGCCATCTTGCATCAATTCTGGAGCTGCACAGAGGTCTGTGGATTTTCAATTCATGAAGACATTGAAGGTTGAGGTGGAAAGTTGCTAGAATCTAAGTGAATGAAGGGCTATCGGGATAAACTTGGAAATTGGGGTTGAGGCTGTGGATCTGCCTCGATTCAGTGGTGGAGGAGGCTCAATGGGTCATGTGACCCAATTCTACTCCATTGATTCTGTTCACTTGCAATACCAGATACGGCATCAATATGATTCTATGATTCTATGAATAGGTTCTGCTGGTAGCATTGATGAGTTCAGGGCAGTAATGATGTGGAGTTGCCGGCGTTGGACTGGGATAGGCACAGTAAGTAATCTCACAACACCAGGTTAAAGTCCAAAAGGTTTATTTGGCAGCACAAGCTTTCGGAGCACTGCCCTTTCATGACGTGAGTCACGTGCTACCAAATAAATCTGTTGGACTTTAACCTGGTGCTGTGAGACTCGTTACAAGGCAGTCATATGAGTTGAAGCATGTGATCGAATCTAATCACCGCTATATGTCCAGTTAATTAACTTTACGAAATATCTCTGTTATCACACGAATTCCATGCAACTCAAATGTAAATTATTGTTGGCAATTGACGGGTTTGGGGAACCAGTTTCCTTGAATCAGTGCATCGCAATGTTTCTGTGGTGTAGTGGTTGTCACATTCACGTTACACGTGAAAGATCCGCCGTTTAATCCCGGCAGAAATACTTTCATCATATAGAGAAAATGTTGGAAGATCTGAACTGAACTGACAGCATCTGTGGAGGAAGAATAGAGCCAACGTTTAAAGTGCGCATGACCCTTCGTCAGAGCTCCGGACTCGAAACGTTGGCTCTATGCTGTCTCTACAGATGCTGTCAGTCCTGCTAAGAATTTCCAGCATTTTTCTATTTCTGTTTCAGGTTCCAGCATCCACAGTATTTTGCCTTCACAGAAAAAAAAATCCAAATGCTTTTAATTTCAGAGGGATTCGACGACTGGAATTATTTGTGTGTTTGTCACTAAACATGAACTGACCTGCTGAGTATTCCAAGTATTTTCTGATTGTAAAGTGAGGAATCACTCAGCGAAAGGATCAAAAGGAATTTCTGTGATAGAGAACAAGGCAGAATGGATTCCATGACACCAGGAATGGTGGACAAGGCAACATTGAACCAGTGATAGTGGAGCCTGGGTGGTCTAGTGGTTCAGAGTCAATGTTTCCACCGCTATGGCCCGGAATTGATGACAAACTGTGAACTAAACAGAGCACTTTGCTCAGCGCGTACTGCATTTCTGGAGTTGAAAGTATCTGAACATAAAGGAAGAAGACATCATTTGTTTCAGATGGTTATAAGATGTTGGAATGCCTGTGTGACAATGTCAGTAGCGAAATTGACCTGAAATGAAGCGGTGGAGACAGAAATGGTTATCAACGAATTTCAAATCTTTGATATTAGCTTTCCTGGCGTCCCGCGGTCAGGTTTCGGCGCCATGTCTCGCGTTGGAGTCCCAGGCAAGTAGTGAATAACTTCTTATTTAACTCTTCATTAAACGAAAACACGCCTCACAGTGTCTGTTAAGGGAGAAGCAAGAGTAATCTTCAGCTGTATGAATTGTATTAGAGATGTAACAATAACAGTAAACTCTGAAGAAGGATGGCACGGCAGGCATTTATCACAAAAGCAACTGACACACATGTCTAATTCTTCCTCTTTCAAGTCTCATCGATTAACTCCTTGTTCTCCACCTCGGATTTTTCCACATCCATCAAATGTCACCCACCTGAAAATTCAACCCCTTCTTCGCTCCACTGATGCTGATACACTAACTCCGCACTGGGCGCAAGAATTCGCTCCATAGCTCAGTGGTTCCAGCAGATCGGGTGTAAGGTTGGACAGTTTAAAGTTTATTTATTAGTCCCACAATTAAGCTTACATTAACACCGCAATGAAGTTTCAGTGACAATTCCCTCGTCGGCGGAACCGGCACCTCCTCGGGTAAATTGACAGCTAATTTAGCATGGCCAATGTACCTAACCAGCGCATCGTTCACTCTGTGGGAATAAGAAGGAGCACCCGCAGGAAACCCACGCAACACGGGGAAAACATGCAGACTTTGCACAGACAGTAACCAATGCCGGGAATTGAAACTGGGTCCCTGGCGCTGTGAGGCAGCAGTGACACCATGTTGCCCAAAAATATATTCTCTTGTTCATGACCGGAGAAAGAGCAGGCAATGTTTGTAAAGGTGACCTCGTTATTTTTTAATTAATTAGAAATGGGCGTCGCCGGCTGGCCAGCATTTATTGTCCATCCTGGTTGCCCGAGGACAGTTGAGAGTCAACCACTTTGCTACAGCTCTGGAGTCAGTGTTGTCCAGACCGGATAAGGGACGGCAGATTTCCTTCACGAAAGCACATTACCGAACTCCAAGTTTTTTTTCCCGACAATCGACAATGGTTTCATGGTCATCAGTAGATTCTTAATTCCAGATAGTTTTTATTGAAAACAAATTCCACAACATGCCGTGGCAGGATTCAAAACCAGGACCCCATAAAATTCGGTGCGTTTCTGGATTAATAGTCTCACGATAATACCAGTAGGCCATCGTCTTTCCTAGTTATAAGCGTTTATGTTGGAAGAGATTTGGGTGTGTTTGTACAAGGAAGGCAGGAAGATAGCATGGTGGTGCAGCAAACAATAGGAAGGGAAATGGCATTTTGATCTTTTTGCCAGCAGATTGCTGAATCAGAATAAACACGCCAATCTACATTTATACAGGGTTTTGTTGGGAGCAAGTGTGAAATATTCGGTGCGTTTTTGATATCCACAAAGCTTTTCTTTGAAAAAAAAGGCTATCCTTCCATTGGAGACGGTCCACTTGGTAGGTTCCTGTGATGAGAGAGCTCTCCTGGGATGAGAGGCTGTCTAAATTTGGCTGAAATCCCCTGGAGTTTGGAACACTGAGAGGCAATCTTATTGAACTACAGAATACTGAGAGATTGTTTCCCAGTCTCAGATGAGGACTCACCGGAGAACTGACAGACAAACACATCCAGCCAAGACTCTAATTCTTAACTTTAATTGCATATTTGAAATGAATATATATTATACCATGTGATATGTATGATATCAATATTCATCAAATAAATAATGTCGGCAACGCCTGATAACAGTCAAGCGGCAACACTTGAGAAATATTTTTATTGTTGCCTCGGTTCACAAGCCGGAACTGCGCGACAATGAATGCTTATGGGGAAAATGAAAGTACAACCACCGCCTCTGGATGGTACTGAGCCACCAAACATTTGCTTAAAGTCGAACGCAATAACGAATTCCGCCACTTAGACGAAGACACACTATATTAGGGTGTCAGCGAGTGCTGTATATATCCAACCCCAATTCTGTTTTTTTTAAAAAACATAGTCGAGAACTACAACATGACCACATCGTTTACAATACTATGCAAGCCCCTTTGACTACTTTACTCCCCACAGTGTTGCTGCGATTTAGTGGTTTCCCGCTTCTCCCAACATGGGAGAGGGCCGTTTCATCGAGCAGAAAGGGACAAGCTGTTTCCACTGACGATTGTCAGGAACATTTATTTATTTGTTGTATTCCTTGTTTGTTTCGCGGGCTTTTTTCAAGGTTTTAAATTAAGGGAAGTGACGTCAGCTGAAGGGGATTCTGGGAGGTTGAGTTCTTAGTATAAAAGTCAGTTACCTGGGGGGTTCGACCTCTTTGTTCGACTGGAGCATAAAAAGCAGGCCGCACTATACAACGGGCAGCGTCGGGAGCGGGCTGTGGACTGACTGGCAAGCAGAGTGAGAGCTGTAAGGGCTTTGGCTCGCAGGGCTTAGGCGGAAACGGGCGACACAGGGCAGGTTTAAATTCATTCTGTTACCATTCAATTTCGAATCCTTGTTCTTTCCCAGTGCACTCTGAGGAAGGGGGAAAAGGGTTCAGTGTTCCATTGGAGCAATTCTTTTTCTTTGTAGCAGTAAGTTTCATATGGAGGGGATGGAAGTGAAGGCAGTGCAATGTACCTCCTGCAGAGTGTTTGAGGTGAGGGACACCGTCAGTGTCCCTGCTGATTACACCTGTGGGAGGTGCACCCATCTGCAGCTCCACCAAGACCGCGTTAGGGAGCTGGAGCTGGAGTTGGATGAGCTTAGGGTCATCAGGGAGGCAGAGAGGGCCATAGACACAAGCTTCAGGGATATAGTTGCTCCAGGGAATGAAAATAGATGGGTGACAGTGAGAGGCGCTGGGAGGAAGCAGTCGGGGCGGGGATCCCCTGTGGTTGTTCCCCTTAGCAACAAGTATTCCTCTTTGGATACAGGTGAGGGGGGCAACCTACCGGTGGTGAGCCGCAGTGACCAGATCGCCAGCGCTGAGTCCGTCCCTGTGGCTCAGAGGGAAAGGGGGAGAGCGGTAGAGCTATAGTTATTGGGGACTCGTTTGTTAGAGGGATAGATAGGAGGTTCTGTGGCAACAAGAGAGACTCACGGATGGTATGTTGCCTCCCGGATGCCAGGGTCTGTGACATCTCCGACCGTGTCTTCAGGATTCTAAAGGGGGAGGGGCAACAGTCACAAGTCGTGGTGCACGTCGGCACCAAAGACATAGGTAAGAGAGGGGACGGGGACTTAAAACAGGAATTCAGGGAGCTTGGGTGGAAGCTGAGAGCCAGGACAAAGCAGGTTGTCATCTCTGGTATGTTGCCGGTGCCACGGGATAGCGAGTTGAGGAACAGGGAGAGAGTGCAGTTAAACACCTGGATGCAGGGATGGTATAGGAGGGAGGGTTTCAGCTATGTGGATAATTGGAACACGTTCTGGGGAAGGTGGGACCTGTACCAACAGGACGGGGTGCACCTGAACCAGAAGGGCACCAATATCCTGGGAGGGAAACTTGCTACAGCTCTTCGGGGGGATTTAAACTAATTTGTCAGGCGGATGGGAAAAGGAGTTGTAGTCCAGAGGTCAGTGAGTGTAGTGAGGTACTGGGAAGGGTATCCTGGTCAAAGGTGGGTACCAGCAGACAAGAAGGTGGTTTGAAGTGTGTCTACTTCACTGCAAGGAGCATCTGAAATAAGGGAGGTGAACTTGGGGCGTGGATTGGCACTTGGGACTACGATGTTGTGGCCATTATGGAGACATGGGTAGAACAAGGACAGGAATGGTTGTTGGAAGTTCCGGGGTGGAGATGTTTCAAGAAGTGTAGGATAGCTGGTAAAATAGGTGGAGGAGTGGCACTGTTAATCAAGGAGAGTGTAACGGCTGCAGAAAGGCATTTCGAAGGGGATCTGCCTACAGAGGTAATATGGGCTGAGGTTAGGAATAGGAAAGGAGTGGTCACGTTTTTAAGAGTTTACTATAGGCCCCCAAATAGTAATAGAGATGTGGAGCAAGAAACTACTAAGCAGATTATGGATAGGTGTGGAGGTCACAGGGTCGTTGTCATGGGGACTTTAACCTTCCAAATATTGATTGGAATCTTTATCGGTCGAATAGTTCGGATGGGGCAGTTTTTGTGCAGTGTGTGCAGGAGGGGTTCCTGACACAATATGTGGATAAGCCGACAAGAGGTGGGGCCACATTGGATTTGGTAATGGGAAATGAGCCGGGCCAAGTGTTGGATTTGGTTGTGGGAGAGCACTTTGGAGATCGTGACCACAATTCGGTGTCTTTTGTTATTGCAATGGAGAGGGAGAGGGCCATACGGCAGGGCATAGTTTACAATTGGGGGAGAGGTAATTATGATGCAATCAGGCGGGAATTAGGAAGCATAGGATGGGAACAAAAATTGTCAGGCAAAGGCACTAATGATAAGTGGAACTTTTTCAAGGAACAAATACTGCGTGTCCTTGATAGGAATGTCCCTGCCAGGCAGAGAGGAAATGGCCGAGTGAGGGAACCATGCTTCACAAAAGAGGTGGAATGTCTTGTCAAGAGGAAGAAGGAAGCGTATGTTAGCTTGAGAAAACAAGGTTCAGTTGGCTCGATGGAGGGTTACAAGTTAGCAAGAAATGAGCTGAAAAAGGGGCTTAGGAGATCTTGGAGGGGGCATGAGAAGTCCTTGGCGGGTCGGATCAAGGAAAACCCCAAGGCCTTTTACTCTTATGTGAGGAGTAAAAGAATGACCAGGGTGAGGTTGGGGCCGGTCAAGGGCGGCAGTGGGAAACTGTGCATGGAGTCAGAAGAGATAGGAGAGGTGATGAATGAATACTTTTTTTCGGTGTTCACCAAGGAGAGGGGCCATGTTTTTGAGGAAGAGATGGTGTCACAGGCTGATAGGCTCGAGGAAGTACATGTTCGGAGGGAAGATGTACTCGCAATTTTGAATAAACTGAAAGTTGACAAGTCCCCTGGGCCTGATGAAATATATCCTAGGATTCTTTGGGAGGCAAGAGATGAGATAGCAGAGCCTTTGGCATTGATCTTTGCGGCCTCACGGTCCACAGGGGTGGTGCCAGAGGACTGGAGAGTGGCGAATGTGGTTCCTCTGTTTAAGAAAGGGACAATAAATGACCCTGGTAATTATAGGCCGGTTAGCCTTACTTTGGTGGTCGGTAAGTTGATGGAAAAGGTCCTTAGGGATAGGATTTACGACCATTTAGAAAGATGCAGCTTAATCCGGGATAGTCAGCACGGATTTGTGAAGGGCAAGTCTTGCCTCACAAATTTGATAGAATTTTTTGAGGAGGTAACTAAGTGTGTAGATGAAGGTAGCGCAGTTGTTGTCATATTCATGGATTTTAGTAAGGCGTTTGATAAAGTCCCCCACGGTCGGCTTGTGAAGAAAGTAAGGATGTGTAGGATAGAGGGAAGTTTGGTCGATTGGATAGGTAACTGGCTATCTGACAGAAGACAGAGGGTGGTGGTGGATGGACAATTTTCGGACTGGAAACCGGTTACCAGCGGAGTGTCACAAGGATCAGTGCTTGGTCCCCTGCTATTTGTAATTTTTATAAATGACTTGGAGGAGGGGGCTGAAGGGTGGATCAGTAAATTTGCTGATGACACCAAGATTGGTGGAGTAGTGGATAAGGTGGAGGGCTGTTGTGGGCTGCAAAGAGATATCGATAGGATGCAAAGCTGGGCTGGAAAATGGCAAATGGAGTTTAACCCTGACAAATGCGAGGTGATTCATTTTGGTAGGACAAATTTAAATGTGGATTACAGGGTCAAAGGTAGGGTTCTGAAGAATGTGGAGGAACAGAGAGATCTTGGGGTTCATATCCATAGATCTCTGAAGGTTGCCACTCAAGTGGATAGAGCCGTGAAGAAGGCCTATAGTGTGTTGGCGTTCATTAACAGGGGGTTTGAGTTTAAGAGCCGTTGGGTTATGCTGCAACTGTACAGGACCTTGGTGAGACCACATTTGGAATATTGTGTGCAGTTCTGGTCACCTCACTACAAGAAGGATGTGGAGACACTGGAAAGAGTGCAAAAGAGATTTACCAGGATGCTGCCTGGTTTGGAGGGTAGGTCTTATGAGGAAAGGTTGAGGGAACTTGGGCTTTTCTCTTTGGAGCGGAGGAGGTTGAGAGGAGACTTGATAGAGGTTTCTAAGATGATGAGGGGGATAGATAGACTGAACGTTCAAATACTATTTCCTCGGGTGAATGGAGCGGAAACTCGGCGGCATAACTATAGGGTTCACGGTGGAAGATATAGGAAGGATGTCCGAGGTAGGTTTTTTACTCAGAGAGTGGCTGGGTTGTGGAATGGGCTGCCTGTAGGGATAGTGGAGTCAGAAACTTTAGGAACATTTAAGATGCTATTGGATAGGCACATGGAGTACTTCGGCATGATAGGGAGGAAATAGCTTGATCTAGGTTTCAGACAATGCTCGGCACAACATCGTGGGCCGAAGGGCCTGTTCTGTGCTGTACCGTTCTATGTTCTATGTTCTCATTATATTTTCATTGAGCACAAAGGTTGTGAAATCAAGAAGTAACAAATGAGGTGCAAGAATGGTTTGGTGATTCCAAAGGTCCTTGGAGCAGGGATTTAATGAATGTTTTAGCAACTGTTTATTGTGCAGCAGAGTCCATGGTTAAGACTGGTGATTTGGCAAATCTCGACCACAAACTTCAAACATGAATCCAGCAGGTTAAGCCAGTAATGGCTGAGGTAAATCACAATAATCAGAATGATGCTTCAGGATCATTGTTCTGATAACTTGCTGATCAACATGTGGTGACTGCATTAGAAAGACATGCTAAAATCATTCATCAAATTATTAAAGACAAGGCAATTAATGATGGGAAACAGCAGAATAGAACCTTGTGTAGTGTCTGTGGGAATTGGATGAAAGAACAATTTAGAGAGAATTCAGAACAAGCTAATCAGGTAAGATTCCTCCCTGGATTAACATAGAACATAGAACAGTACAGCACAGAACAGGCCCTTCGGCCCACGATGTTGTGCCGACCTTCATCTGAAACTAAGATCAAGCTATCCCACTCCCTACCATGCTATCCCACTCCCTACCATACATACTATGTAATAGTATCAGCCCTTTGAATTTCCTGATTAGTAATGTACAATTAGATTCTCTAAATTGTGGACAAAGACATCCTAATGTATCCTGATGTCAGTTTGGATGATTGACCAAGGTTTGGTTTGAGAATAATTGTGGTGGAGTGTTCCATAAGGGTTTAGGATTAATAGTGCGGATTCCAATGGATGCAGTGGGATGGAAAGTATCAGAGGTTCAGAACGTTGATCTCTTTATGGATGGTATATGGATCGGATATGGTAAGTTCTAACTTATATGGTGCATTGGCGAATGGAGTTACATGATACTTACGTGAGGGTTCTGAGAAATTGTGGTTGTGCTAAGAGCAGCAAGCTGGAGTTGATTAAGTTTGGCTGCAACCCTTTTTTTCCAGCTGCTGTTTGCTTTTGCTTCTGCCACAAAAGCAGTGGGAAAACCAAGTCAGTAGATCTTCAAAGGTCAATTTATGAGATTCACCAAAATATTTCTGGGTTGTCTTGCAGTAATTTTGTTACAGTGGCAGAAATTAGCTCTTGACTTTTTTTTACAGTGCTGCTTTGAACTGCTTTTGAATGATGTATTATGTTAAAGGGACTTAGGAGCATATATAAGTTGCTGTTGTTTGCGAAAAAGAAGTATGAGGTGTGTGGTAAGTTGTTCCGTGGTGTCACATTTCTGCTTGTGAGGAATTATGTAATAGTATCAGCCCTTTGAGTTTCCTGAGAATCATTGATATTTTTGACATTGTGTGCCTTGGTCCATCTGCTGCTGATCCCTTATCAATGCAATTATCACGACCTTATCTGGCTAGCTTTCCATTTTTTGCCTCCTGTTATCTTTAGCTCATTTAAAATTCTGCTGCCAGTATCATGTCCCACTCATCCATTGCATC